>NW_026927780.1:0-31340 GCF_032062105.1 Saccostrea cuccullata
TCTGACAAAACTTTAACCTTGACCATAACTTTTAAACAGTAAGGGCTAGGGCTTTCGTACTTCACGTATTGAATTCTTGTGAGAAGATCTTTCATTGCATACCAAGAACTTTGACCCTTTGACCTTGACCTGGGAGTTTTAACTACTTTTTAAAAACTTTAACCTTGGTCACAACTTCGGTAGAAACTAGGACTTTCATATTTTAAATATATGTACTCTTTGTGACAAGACCTTTCATGGGATACCAATAACTTTGACCTTTTGACCTTGACCCTAAAAAATAATATCTCGCCCACAAAGACACTGAAAGCGGGGGACCACAATTCTTTGAATTTGCTTGTTATAACACCATCACAATTGTGCCAGAACATAAACACAGTGAAGTTTATGAGAGTACGGTGTTCGTTCGTCCGTTGGTTTGTCTATGATACACGTGTAGCTCTTATGAGTGTTAAAATGCATAAGAACAAGACTGGTCATGAAAATCAAAGTACCTTAAGTACTGAAAGACCTTTTTGCAGTTTTTTTTCTTTCAGAGTACATATATTTATGTTTTTTGCAGAGAAAAAAGCAAATTCTTACAGATTTAGAAGAACGGAAGACTTATTTGTTGCCATGGCAACAAGATTCTAGTTATTATTATTATTATACTTAGCAATTCTTCTGCTCAGATTTTCAGGAGTACCTTTAAAAATAGGTATTTTATTTTATGACTATTAAACAGCTTGTGTCAAAATATCTTGTCATTAAAGTTTTAGATTTCCGGTCTTGTCACTTCCGGTTTCTAAGTAGGGAAAACTGAAATTTCTGAAGAGGCCAAAAACATTTTTACTTCTAGTAACTAGACTCCCAAATTTTAGATATGAATTCTAGAGACCTAACCCTATGAAAAAGTGCGCGTAGCTGATTTTTGACTACAGATACTTTTCGAGATATAAGACTTCAAACATTGAAAAAGGAGGGATGAAATTTTAAAAAGTCACAATAACGTTAGAAAAATTATTTTGAGCATAGATATATGTTAAAACTAATTAGTAGAACATATATTGTAAGTTTCATATCAAACAGAGCAGAACTTCCGGTTTTATTGGTCTTGAAATTTGTATATGGGAGTTTCTGTGTTAAAATGAAAACAGACATGGTACATTATCTCTTGAAGTAATCAATATTTTCTTGTAATATTTTGAATACAGTATGACTCTAACACTATTCTGACTTCATTGGACTGTGAAACCAAAATTTCGGGAAATAAGGGATTTTTAGGGGCCAACATTGAAAACAGACCTTTGCCTGTAACTTTTGTTTCTCAATGAATTTTCAAACAGTTTGCAGATTTGAGTTCAGCATAAAGAGAACAGTTTAAAAATTATGGTCCGTGGGTTCACTTTTTGACCCCTTATAGGAGTTTTAGAGACCTGAAATATTGTATTTTTAAGCTTTTTCATAAAATGATAGTGTAAGAGTTATCTTTCTTTGTCAACCTGTTTGGAGTCTAAAATGCTCTCTATGTTTCAATTTTGATATGCATATGAAGAGTACTTCCGGTTTTATGAGTACCTTAACATTGTCTATGGAGATTTCAATGTTAAATATGAAATCATACAATGTTTTATATCTGAAAAGGGAAGTAAGTAATTCTCGTGATATTTCACATGAATAATGACTTTCTCATTGTCTCGAGTTGGGAAGGTCATGGAAAGAAAAATCCCTTAAATAGAAGGGACTTTAGGGGTCAGTACAAAAAACAGTCTTTTCTCTGTAACTTTTTTATTTCTCAACCAATATCCAAACTAATTTTGGTTTTGCATTAAGCATAAAGAGTGCAGTTTAAAAATTATTGGCCGTGGGGTCACTTTTTGACCCCTTATATGAGTTTTAGTGGATTGAAAAAATAGTTCATTTTCGTATGTTTTAAATATTTATGAAAGAGTTATGTTTCTTTGAGTAGACACTGGTGGACAAAGAGAATCGTTATGTTTTCAATTCACTATTGATCTGAAAAGAATTTTTGCGATATTGTATTATTTGATTTTTTTAATGTTTAATTTAAGATTTTTCTTTTCAAGGGGTCGAAAAGCCCTCCGTTTTTGTTGGACGACAAAAAGATCTAGTTTCGTTTTGTTAATGTATTGTTCTACAGTATTACAAGCCAGTGGGGGTTTGTGACCCGAAGGTTTTCTGAAAGGATGTATGGGGAGTTTTCTCCCTTATCATAGTGATACTTGCATCTGAGTTTGCAAAGTCATTCAAAATAACTTTTTTGATACTTCTTTTTTGTGGAGTTGGTATGAATTTTAAGCCTTTGGAAAGTGCAGAGTATTCTTGACGATTGATTTTATACTAGGATAAATTAAGTACTTATTTCTGCGAGCGACTCTCATATGTTTTGTAAGCATTTTTCATCTGAAATCAAGAGTTTTGAGATCTGTTAGGATTTTTTCTAATTTTTCCCGTCTATTAAAACATCCTACCATTTTAAAAGGGAAGTCAATGTTAAAAACTTCGTAGAGAGTGCAAGTCTAAAAATTCCATATATTAAACGACTGCTCGTTGTATTCGAGGAAACATGCTGCGACAGGTTGTCCTTGGACGATTTAACTGAAGCCAGGAATACCACGTGGTTTTAGATACGCCTCATTCTTATGAAGAGGTTCATGAATATTGATGCCAAATTTTTGAAAGGCATACGAATAAGGTATACGCAGTACAGTTAAGGCAACATTTTCCATAAAAAGTCACCGTAAACAATACACTTAATGCTTAACTGTTTTATTTTTTGGCAAGACAATCTAGTTAAAATAACTTTATGTTATCTTGAAGAGTATGTCCATCGCTATTCAAATCGGTATTTTTTGTCATCATGTGACCATCTAAAGTCACGTGGGCTGGGATTTTAGGTCAACAAATGAAATGTCAAATTTAAGCAAAAAGTTCAAGGGCAAGGCAAACAAAAATATAACTGTACAGTGTTTAGATTGTCCATATGTATCTATAATTTCGCAAAAGTGATGCTCATTCAGTTAGTTTTCCGATATATTTAAGTTATTCAGCTAACACATTTTCCTAATTTCATTGGAAATTATAAATTACCTAAAGGATTACAAAGAAATGAGCATCACTTTTTTAAAACTATACAGTAATATGAAACATTTAAAATATAAACCTACTTTTTAGATTGTCGCCTTGCCCTTGAACTTTTTGATTAAAAATTGACATCTTGGTACAGTCAATCTAAATATAGTTTTCAAACGCATCGTTGACCCAGCATGGGAGATAACTCTTCAGTTCTTGATACAGTTTGTTTACCTCGTTGATTTTAAATAAATACACTTGCGGACTGCGCTGGGATCTTTTTACTAAATCAAATGGTATGCATAAAACATCCTGGACATTACTTTCTATTGTGTGACTTCGTTCTCTATACAATGTACGAATTATGTGTACTAAAAGACGTCTTTCAGACTTTCCGCATTTCCTCAAATTATGTGTAACGCGTGCAGCTAGATGTAGGTGTAAAGTTTGCCGCTGCATTGTAAAGTAAAATATCATCCAAAGGTTCAATGAATGTATCCTTGCTATAAAAGTCATACACACATTGACGATGCTTCAACGAAGCTGCATGTAAATTGAAATTTTCTACTCGTAACCCATCGACGTTGTCCTGGAGCAAAAAAAGAATGACAGTCCACGTCTACATATTGTAATGTTTGTCCTTGGGCTCTATGCACTGTTAATGCATAAGCCAAAATAAGCGGATATTGGGTGCGTCTAGCAAGTATTTTCGATTGTTCCTGTGAGTACACTTCAAAGTTATATAAAGGAACTTCAATTAATTTTCCATTGAAGTTGACCACTGGAGGACAGTCTTTCTTTAAGGTGTGCACTTTTCCTCTGGATCCATTATACAAACTCCCTACCAAATTCCTTGTCAACATTACTGGAGCCTCTTCCTTTAAGATGAGAGTATTAGGTACATTTAGTTGATGTAAAAGATACCTTGGACCTAAAGAAAATTGAAATAGCAAAATTACTCATCAGTGCTTGAAACTTAATGTACAATTAACTAGACAAGTTTGGGCTGATGCTAGCGAAAGTTGTCAGCCCTTCCAAATATGTATTAGCCCGAAAAAGAAATATCTGTCTCTTATAAGTTCATTTAAATTGTAATGTGAATGGGGCCAGCTCATTCTACATTCAATCGTGGACCTATCGGCTGATGAATTCTACCCTTTTGATTGGTACACTTTGCAACCAGTAATATTAGTTGATTTGAGAGAGTTTTATCAAATATCTTAATTTTAATATATGGAAAAATTTTACATATCTTGCCGGGCGTTTAATATACGTGCAGATCTGTTCACCCATGACAAAATTTGTGCGTCTCGGGCGGTTGGGTGCCTGATTATTTCAAACACTATTACTCATGCATTTGAAAATAATGAAATAAACTCTCAAACTTAATTCACTTTATAAAATGATACAGCACATATTAAAATATATTTTGTACAATCACTGTGTGTATTTCTTTTAATGCTTTAATAGTACTGTAGGAAGTGGAAATTAATGTTAGTACACTTAAAATATTTTAATTTTAGAGCTTCAAAATATGAACGGAAATCATTTTTGGCACAAGCCAAATGGGGCATTGTATTATAGCACGATTTTAAAAACTTCTTTAAAGAAGACCCACACACAACCAAAAAAAATGTGACATTCCTTTTAAAAATCTATCTTGTTTTAATTCATACCAAATCTCTGTCTCAACTTTCTCTTTAAAAAATCCATCATTTTCTTTCTTTATAAATTCATCAGAACAAATTCTGCTAGTCCCATTGGTTTGTGCTGACCAAATTTTAATAGCCCAACCGAATGTTAACTAGTTTTCAGGCATCAGGCTAAAGGGGTCATAAAACTGAGACAAGCTCACTTTAGATCCAAGTACTAGTCTCACTTTTCTGAGACTGAGATCAACAAGAGGCCCATGGCCCACATCGATCCCCTGAGTAACTTAAACCAGACTGTTCATTACCAGATTCCTTTGTAATACCTATTATGACCCCCTTTCCCGAGGGTCATGATTTGGACAATTTAGAATCTATACTACTCCAGGATGCTTCTATATAAATTTAAGCTTTCTTGGCCGAGTGGTTCTTGAGAAGATTTTTTGAATGACTCCACCTTATTTTGTCTTTTTTTGATTATCTCGCCTTGGAAGGGGACTTGGCCCTTCAATTCAACAATTTAAACTTCCCTTCACCAAAGGATGTTTTGTACAAAGTTTTGTTAAAATTGGCCCAGTGGTTCTTGAAAAGAACTTAAAACTGTGAAAAAATTACATACGGGTGGATAGACAGACAGATGGATGGACAATGGGTGATCAGAAAAGCTCAGGTGAGCTAAAAATGAACTTATCTCAATTTTAAGGCCCCAAGCCAGACTTTTCCTTTTTTTGCACATTGTACATGTTTTGAGTTTACCTTCATTTTTAGCCTTGTATGTGAAGATCAGACCATTTTCATCCTCTATACATTCATGGTTGATATAATTGATTTCAAAATTAGTTCCATACAGCCTAGTAATCTCTACATTTTTAGGAAGAGTTCTGTCTAAACTGCGCAGGAGTTGAACAGTGTCCTCAGAAGGTGTTCCGTTACAAAGTTCAGTTACTGCCCTCACTAGCTCTGGCTCATTTTGTCGCTTTACCTTAAAAAAGTAAAATGCATGCTTTTTGAAAGTGAGATTAAAGCATATTCCAGTAAATGGTGACACAATATGTCCAAAACTAACATACATTTACATTTAAAAAGCTAATGCTGTCTACATACACATATAGATATTGGGAAATAGTCCTGGTCATGGGAAAAATTATAATTATCATTGAGGGAGTTAGCAAAATACCTGTTCCCAAAGGCTGTTGGCAAGGACTTTTTTCCAAGGTGCAGCAAAGTGATATAGTCCTGATTTAGGTGAACTGGAATCTTGCTCTCCCAATGATATACATTTTTTTAACTGTTTTATTATACCCATACAAGTGAAGAAATAGAGGAAATTGAACTGGGAAATAGCTTACAGAGCAAGGATTAGCTCACTTGAGTAATTCATGAGGATTTGTCCATTCTCAGCAATTTCTATAGAATTATTCAAACTTAACAATACATATGTATTTGAAGAGCTTTAATTTACAATTATCAAAAAATTCTTACCTCTGTCAAATTAATGTGATGCTGGAAGGTCTTTTGAAAGACATTGCTCTCTATACAATATGACCCATCATCTCCATATCTATAATTTGGAACTGGGGGCAACTGTTTAAAGTCACCGCATCCAATAACCTGTGAATTATATCATTCATATTTTTTTGGAAAAAGCAAACATAATACATGTACCAGTAAAACTTACAGAAAACATAATTATTTCCACAATTCTTACATTAATAGCTTTAAAGGTCATTATTTTTTAATTAATTTAATTAACTAAGATACAACACATAGAGATTATATACATTTACCTGTAAACCTCCAAACACCATTTCTTTCTTTAAAAACAGTCTGCAAACATCAATAATTTTCTTTGACAGCATGCTGATTTCATCAATGATCAATATCTCTGTACTCTGTATTCTCTCTCTTGCTGCAGCAAACTTATCATCATTTAAAAACAACTCCTCCAACTCTTCACAAGAATATCGTCCATCTAGGATTCCTGCCCAGTGGTGCAATGTCGTCGCCCCATATCCTAGCTGCATACTTGCCATCCCAGTGGTAGCTGTGACTGACACCTGTCTTTTTAAATTACTTGAAATATCCTTGATAAGCGTCCTGTAATGATACTTGTCATAACAGACCCTCTGGGGCTAGTATTAAAAAGGACATATTTTATAATTAGAGCTGCTTTAAAAAGTTTCAAAGATAAACTACAGACAGACAGAAAAGTAGACTTCCATTAACCCCCATCCCCCAACCCATCCCCAGAAACCTCTTAAATTTCACCTGTGCAGGGTGGTATGTGTGGCAAAAATAACAATAACTGTTTTACTAATTAAAGCTTAATAATAAATTTAATTTGATTTTATTTAGGCTGTGTGTTAAATATTCAAGTGCTGATGAAGGGTTAGTAAGGTTGGAATCCATTGTGGATAGATGTGTGTCATTTTTTGAATCAAAAGCCCTCTCCATACCAAACAAAGATGCAATAGCTAAGTTGATACAGCCATTGTTTGGCGCCATTCCATGTCGTATCTTTGAAAATAAGAAAAAAATTGTGGCATACAAGAAAATACAGCTAAGATCAGAGTCCAATGACAATGGTAGTATTACATTACCAAGCATTTGTGTACTTGCAGACATAAGTAACAATATATTGAAATTTGAGATACCTTTGACAGTAGCTTTGAATGGGCAAATACAACAGTGCAGTATCTTCTTTAACAATAGCAGAGCAAATTTGAAAATCAGAAATGTGTCCTTTACAATTGGCTTTGATTTGTTTCCTACTCAAAAAAATGTGGATGGCATCATTCATCTTGTAACAGTAATTAAACTTTGCAATGGAACTGAAAGCTTGGAGAATGAAGATGAATCATCAGCTGCATTTATGTTTGCCAATTTTTCTGTGCTTCATGATGAAAATCAATTTGAAAAAAGAACATGGAGTAAATCATGTTAAGTCATTTTGAACTGGACAGTAAAAAACACCTATTGTGAAGTGTGCTTTGACTCTGTAATGAAAAACAGAAAAAGAAAAAAATGTAACTTTAGAAAATATAACAGTAAAAAGAAGCAAATACACAGAATCCTACAAGGAAAATTCGGACAGTTTACAACAAAATTCTGTTGGAAAGGCCTCATCTGGAGATTTACAGGTTAATGAATTAAACAGAATGGAAAGAACTGAAAAAATTGATTATTACAGCTGATATTGAATTGAATTCTAAAGATCATGAAGATATGCATTTTATTCTGAACAAGGTCATTGAAAATGGTGCACCCAAAAAATTTCAAGTTCTTTTAGAATCACAGCTACAAAACTGTAAGAAAGGGCTAGATAAACATCACAGGAGGTGGGATCCAGAGGTGATTAGTATATGTCTGAATTTATATATTAGATCCCCGAAAGGCTCTCAAGACCTTAAGAACTCTGAGATTCTTGTCCTACCATCACAGAGACTTCTGCGATATTACAAAAATTCCATAAAACAAAGTACTGGTTTCAATAGTGAAAACATAAATTGGATGAAAAAGGAGGCAGTAAGACAAAATGTGTCTTCCTTTGGGATGAATGGAGGAGTAATAATAGATGAAATGTCTATTCAGGATGATTTAGTTATCCAAAAAAAAGGAGACTCTTGGAATTTAGTTGGATTTGTGGACATGGACACTACAAACAACAATATTGCTATCATCAGTCAAGGAGAGAAAAAGGGTGAACTGGCAACTCATGCCCTGCAGTTAGTTGTCCACGGACTTACTGGATTTCGGTATGTAAATGAGTTCTAACAATTACTCATTGAAAGAAGAAATTGATAATTTACCTTTAATTAATATCTGTTAAACATTACATCTGAAATTGAAACAATAAATACAGGTACTGATTCAAAATCAAAATTTATTGGTATAATCCTATTTGTGGTTTTGTTTTAACAAATGGCCCGTTGCTTATTATGGCTCGAGAACAGCCACTGCCCACCAGCTATATAATGTATTTTGGAAGTGTGTAGATGTCCTGAATGAAAACGGATTTACAGTGGATTATGTCATGGCGGATGGAGCTTCCACCAACAGGTCTTTCCTTAACATGATGTTTGATACCAACCCAAGGGAAAAGCTGTTTCAATTCCCTGATGTGTATGACATTAAACACCCTATCAGTGCCATTCAAGATATAATGCATGTCCTAAAGAGAATCAGAAATAATGTAGAATCGAGTAAACTGGAACATAAGGAAAAGAAGGGTAGACTGTTGGTTTTCAATGACTCCTATATTGTTTGGGACTATTGGGTGGAATGTTTTTAAATTTAATATCCAAAATGGATTTGCGATTCATGCTAAACTTTCCCCAGAACATATAAATCTTACAGCTGCTTCAAAAATGAGAAATTCCCTTGCATTAGAGGTGCTGAACAGAGACATGCTCTTCCTCATGAAAAGCTATCAGTCAACCCAGCAGGATCCTGAAAAACTAGCCTCGGCAGTTGAAATGTTAGAGCATACATCTGTCCTTGTAGATGTTTTCTGCAACTGTCATCAACCTTTCCTTTCTCTTGGTGATTTCAGATTTAAATCTCTGCAGAAGTCTTTGGACTTTTTCAATCAGTGGGAAAATGAAATTGAACAGTCAGTGTTGTACAAAACAGAAAAGAACTTGATAACACAGGAAACAATAGATGATTTAAATTCGACAATAAGCGGGTTTATGTCACTATGTAAACTAAGACTGGGGAAAGGGAACAGTATTAACCCAGGATTTATAAACTCTGATATAGTTGAAAATCTATTTGGTCAGCCCAGAGGCATACGAAACGGTTTAAATGACAATCCAACTCTGTCCCAGTATGGTCCATCTACAACAGCAATAATCCTTGGACAATGTAGTGTGTCTAACAAGTGTAATTCTGGCAAAACAGCTTCATTTTATTCAGCATCTACTCCTTGTGCACTAAACATGACCAGGAACAAGGTTAACAAGAAGGAAAAAAGGCCTCTTCGTATGTGATGTCACTGTTCATTTAAAAAAAAATGTAAACTAGAAAACTGACCAGTCAGCAAGGGCCCCGCCATGGGGTAGAATTAAAAGGGTGCAGCTTACGGAATGATTAAAAAATGTACGAAGAATAAGCAACAGCAACTGTATTCTTAAAATTTCAAGATAATTCCTGAATATTCAAAAACCTGAAAATAATATCCTTGTATTTACATTAGGCAGCAAAGAACAACTTAACATTGAATGTATTAAACAATTATGAAGCTTGTGTTATATAGAATGCCAGCCTTAAATGAATGAAAATATCATGAAGGCTTGACCTTATCTTCAATAAACAGCAGTTGCAGACAAAGGTTTTCATTAATCTTAAAGATAAAGAAAAGCCTACTAAATTTTCTGCAGCAGGCTAGATAATTGATCCCAAAGGATTAATTGTACCTCTCTCATCATTTTCTTCTAAAGTTACAATAAGAACTTTTTCAGTATTAATGATAGAATGGGGGTTTTATAAAACTACCTTAAAAATTAATTAACGTAAAGTGAAAAAAGTAAATCAAAAAATCTTCTTTAATCTATATCTTGTTTTTAGAATTCAATGAAATTATAACTATTAAACAATAATAAATTATAAAAATTTATATCTAAATCCACATTTCACAGTGTTCATAGCATTCCAAATTGACTTAACTTCAAAACAAACTTCATTTGCAGACAGAGGTGGTAATTCATCTCAATGTGACAGATAAAGATAATGCTCTGGATTTTCTGCAGGAGGAAAGCTAATTAATCCCTATGGACTCATAGCCAGCATTCATTTTACAATGGGAACATCTTCAGCAGTTATCTCTCTTTGCCAATGCATTCTAAAGTTAAGGAATCTACCCCATCACCCCAGCTCCAAACCAGGGTACATAGAGAACCAAACTTAGCATCAAAATATGTATTTCTGCCTACTGAACTACCATACCAAATTTGTACTTGATTGGGCAACCATAAAAAAAGTTGCCCATTCATTCTTATGCATAGTTAAGGAATCTACCCCACCACCCCAGCTCCAAACCAGAAGACATTGAGAACCAAACTTGGCATCAAAATATGTATTTCTGCCTACTGAACTACCAGACCAAATTTGAACTTGATCGGGCAACCATAAAAAAAGTTATTAGAAAAAAACAGAAAATTTGTGGACGGAAGAGGGACAGACGGACAGACAGAGTGATTACTATAGGGCACCCGCAAATCCTTGCGGGGCCCTAATAAAGGTTTGAGAATTTGTCATTGTTTTATAAAATAGTATCCATATTTCCTTTCAAGAGTGACTGAATTATTTCTCCATAATTAAAAATCAGAAATTTAGGAGTGCCCCACCTAAAGAAAATATTTTTTCCTTATCATGTTTATCAATTTAATTCATAATGATAATTTTGTTGCCAGTTACTGTTATTCCTATTATCATTACATCCATTTATATTTTATTCTTACTGAAAGATCATTGACAATAAAAATATTTCAATGTGCAGCTACATAAATATTTGATGATTAAATATGTTTATCTATTTATAAGTAGAAAAAATTTCATGTTTATAAAATATTAAGCCAAGATTCCAATTACTCCCTGACATCCCCGCTGACTCACTTACTCAAAATGGTTCACGTGTCAAAATGAGAGTTAGAGGAATTTCGGATTAAAATAGTATATACATGACATCTTCTTAGCTTGGTGCTCAGAATTGCAAAGAAACGTAACGGCACTCAAATATAAATTTGTACCTTAAAATATGTGTTTTCCCCGTACCACATTGTCCTGTAATAATGACATTATGTCCAGACAGAACCAGCATCTTCACTTTCTCGATCTCGGAGTCGGACATTTTGGCGCTAAATTGGATTGTCTTTTCCTCATTCACTGCGGGAGTCACTTCCGGTTTAGTGGCATGGAGTCCAGGATGAGCTGACAAGGTGGAAAAAAGGCCATGGACGGCCCGTACTTTCAGGCAGATTGGATTTTTTAACTTGAATAAATAGTACAAACACTCCGGACACTGAATTAGTCGCGAAATTAATTTCAGCAAACCCAGATGTATTTGTTTAGCTGGGTCCCCTCAAAACTCGTTGCCATCCTGGGGTTTTTTTTAGTTAAGGGTAGGAAAAATTTTTTCCGGATTTTTTTTTTTTAATAATTTTTTTTACGATAAAAACTTCAGACTCCTGTGTTTTAACTGGGTATTAATGAAAATCTATGAAAAAAAGGTTAAGGTATTAACATTAAATAAATAAGATTATATCAAGTTTAGTACACTGTAATATCTAAACCTTTCTTGAAATTTACAAAATGTTTGTAAAACTTCTGATGAGGAAAATTAGAGACAGTTAAAGAAAATGATGTGTTCATAGATTTTATCATTCATAAAGACTGTGCTAGACTTGTTAAATGTCATTGCGTAATGATAAATAACGATATATGTGCCTTACATAGTCCACAATCATTCGATTTTTTCCAGTCTCTTTACTTAATTCTTCATCATGGAGCACGACAAGCGGACAGCATACCATTACAGTGGCGTAGCATCGTAAAATCCTATTTCGTGGGGGGTGGGGGGGGGGGGTCGACAGATACTACGCCCCTGCATTATCTTCAGCTTCAACACCCAACTTTCGATAAAATGGTAACAGTAACTGGTGCGGCAAAGATTTTCCGTGACTAGTTAGTAGATCTGCAAGACAATCCTTCTTCTTGGGTAAATTGTTACTCGTCTCCTCCTACTCCTCTCAAGATTTTACTGGAATAAAAGTCTGCATATCTGCGTCTTACTACATATGTATGAATTGCAGATGGTAAGAAACCAGTTCCTTGTGTAATACCATGCCCCAAGTGGTACAAAAAGGAAAACAAAGACAACCACATGTTTGCTGATGACACTGATGATGATGATCTTGCCACTAGTACTGATGCTGATCTTGATGCTTGTAATGATGATGATGAGCTTGCCACTAGTACCGATGAAGATGATGATCTTGACACTAGTACTGATGAAGATGATCTTGACACTAGTACTGATGAAGATGATGATCTTGACACTAGTACTGATGACGATGATGATCTTGACACTAGTACTGATGAAGATGATCTTGAGACATCAGGATCTGAATGTAAGCATCTCTGTATTGATCTTTATTTATTATTAGGTCACCTATGATAATGCTTTCTTCTAAGGGGAGATAATTATGAATTAAAAATATCTTCTCAAGACCCACTGGGACAGGAAAGTTAAATTTTAGGTGGAAGCATTCTTACATAGGGTAGATTCAATTTAGCTGCAGATCTTTAGCGTTATGGTTTTATATATTTGTCTTTTACCATAACACTGCAGATCCTGTAATGCAAAGAAGGTACAAATCATGTTGCAATAATTTTGCAACTAGTACCGATGAAGAGTAGGGTGGGACCAAAATGGCCGATCAAAGTTTTACAAAGGAATATAAAGGAAAAATCTTTAAAAATCTGCTTCTTAAGATCCACTTGGTCAGGAAAGATGAAACTCATGTGGAATCATTCTCGGGTAGTGTTGATTCAAGTGCGTTACAATTATTATTGGCATATTTATTTGCTTAAGTATACATGTATATGTATACTTTTGATGATTCTACAGATTCAGTCAGGGAGATCCGACTCGATCCCCCTCCCACCGAACTGCGTATGATTTACTTTTTCCCTAAGCGGGGGACACAAATTCTCTGAAGTTTTTAGTGCGGAAAGTGTCGGAAAATACAAAGGAATGGGAAATTCCTGGTAATATGCACATCTACATATTGTGTCCTAAATATCTGCAAAGTTTAACGAAATTCTGTGCAGCGGTTTATGAGGAGTTGCGCTGATAACTGTGTACTGTATCTCTTTATAAAAGGTATGGCCAAAAACCTAAGTTATAGTTTGTGTATAGTTCAGATCACCAGCGCTTTAAGGGTTAGGAAAAAGAGCAGCATCTCTTGTGCATTTAAATGGACAAACCCTTGACCCTTGGGCCTAAATCCACACATTGCACAAATTTTGAAAAGGCATCCTTGCTTTCAGAAGTATTTGATTAATACCAATAAGCAGATACCCCTGACCCTGGGGCCTTGAAATTCACTATTCTGGAAGATTAAGACCCATGCTCATCAAAGAATTTATGTCTTTTCACAATATAACCAATACAGAATAGAGCGCAACCCCTAGCACCAGAACCCCTGACCCTGGGCCATAAAATTCTAAATTTTGGAAGAGGCATTCTTGCTCATCATAACTATGTCCTTAGTTAGTTTATTTCATACCTATGAGTAGAGAGGAAATTTTTCAAAGTATTTTTACATATGTTTTCACTATATAATCAATAGAGCCCCGCCCTAACACCAGAACCCCTGACCCTGGGGCCATAAAATTCATAATTGTGGTAGAGGCACTCTTGCTCATCATAACTATGCCTTAGTTAGTTTATTTATAACCCAAGAGCAGTGAAGAAGATTATCAAAGAATTTGTGTATTTTCACTATAAAATCAATAGAATCCCACCCTGACACCAGGCCCCGGGATCATGAAACAGACTTAGACTTAAGTCAAAATTTCAATTATCTATATCAAAGTACTGAAAGTACTGATGGGAGTTGATTATTAAATCAATTCGATGTATGATTGATTGATTTATATTGTTTAACGTCCCTCTCGAGAATTTTTGACTCATATGAAGATGCCATCACTTGCCGGTGGAGAACTGCAACTTTTTTTACTTATACCCGGCACCCAATGACCAGAGAGAGAGGTGTTTTTTCGAGCCAGCACCTACTGCGACCAGGGACCTTCGTTTACACGGTCTCATCTAAAGGACCGGTCTCCAAGTCTTTCGGTGCATGGGATTCGAACCTGAATTCGATGTGTGTAACCTTGCCCACTTTCCAAATTATACTTATATTAATGCTTCTTGATTGAGGCATGTGTTCAAGAAGCAAATGCATAAGTGGATTTCGTGATCTTACAGAGTCAAAGCGGTATGGTTTGTTCTACTGTAAATCACTTTTTATTAGAAATTTATTTCCGGGTAACTAAGCAAGACAGCGTAATTTCTCTCTCGCACATATACAAGTGCTTTTGACAGTTTTAAAGATATAACCACAATTCGTAAAGAAATATTTTGTCATGCTAATAAATAGTTACATGTAATGACTATCTCGCGAAAATAAGATGTCTCGAAAATTAAGTGATCTACAGTAATTTGAAAATAGCTTGAACGATATGCGAAATCTTGTTAGATTGATTGTTTTACTCACAGACCGTCCTTATCTTAGATGAAGGTATGGAACTTGTACTTTCAGTATCTAAGATAAAAAAGTTTTTTAGGATAAAAATGACACTCAAGACAAATTTGAGAGAAAATGAATAACGCACTCAGTGGGGAAAATGCAATTATCTTAATTTAGGTATGGGGAAATACTAATATGGATAAATATTGACATAACTTGATAAAAATATCATCAAACGATTACGACATCACAATCAATTCATGAATAAGGAGGACAGCGTTTTTCGATATAATAAAATTTTATTGTAGTAAAATAACAAATACAATCTAAATTGGTGATGAGAAAATTAACGGAACTTTACTTTGAAGGTATTTCACAAATATAGATTTTGGTTCACAATATTCATCTTGTAAAATAAGAAAAGACTATTCAAGCCCATATCAACAATTTATCATCGCTAGTATTATGTCTAAGTGCAGAAATTACATTTCCTACAGCAAAATTAGTAACAAATTTATACACACCAGGTATTGAGTTTTAAAAAAAAATCAATTGACTTTTTTTCACAGATTGAGCAGGAGTAAATTCTGAAAATAAAGTTTAATAGCTAGGTTGCTTTTTATAATTTTTTATCATATATACGAATATATATTTTTTGTAAATGGCTGAAACCCCAAAATTTCATGTACATACAATAAAATAAGTTCAACATGTTCAATGATGTTCAAAAATCTGAATATAAGTATAGTTCATGTACTGGTAGTTTGTGATGTAACAGATTGGTGTATGTATTTCATACTTAATAGAAATCGTTCGATTATGATATATTAATTATGCCTTTTTGCCTGGTATAATTCATTTTCAAAATGAACATTTTATATTTTTGAGACTGATTTCCGTGAAATCTAATTAAAATTGCAACGAGATATTTTTAAACCACAAAGCATAATTTACTAGTACGTGTGTATTTGGACTTTTTTCCCAAAATGTATATGCACTAGTATTACACAGATCTGTATTAGAGGGAAATTGGATACCCCAACATCCATCCACGTCCTTAAAATACTCAATGTGCCAAAAATTTGCAATAATCTATTTCCACTCTATATCTTGCTTAGTCAAACCAGGGACCTATATACTTAGTATATAGGTCCCTGGTCAAACAGTCATCACGCAAATTGACTATCAATATACTTTATATATAACTGTACAAATTTCCAAAAACAAAAGAAATTAACAAGCTTCATAAATCATCCTGTGTATACTTTCATTAACTATCATTCCGGACACAAAAGTAAAAGGCGAGAAGTAATATTAATCCATGCAGTAGGTCACTTCTGCAGCAATGGGGAGATCTTATCTAAATTAAGCTTTACACATATTAGAGATTCGCAAGCACACAATGCCCGCTGAGTTATCAATCAGCCTGAGTCAGGTGCACACATACAAATGTATCGTAAACAAAACAGCTAGCCTATTTGTTCTCTGTTTTCCAAATTGACTTTAAATTTTATAGCACATCTGATTACTAAGCCCGTTGTTTTATTGTCTAAATATATTGTATCAATTTTTTTCTCTGTTTTTAACCACCAGAATACCATCATGATTTCTCATCACATTGCAGACGCTCTGTTAGTAGGGAATTTCCTGTCTTAAAATTAGAAAACATGCACAATGTATGAATACATATCAGAATCGGTATGATTATTTAGGTGACAGATGCTTAAGAGGAAATTAAAATGACAGACTAAAGTTGAATACAAAGTGATTGTGGACTATATTGTCAAGAATTATGATTTCTTTACAGTAAGTATAATGGGGAACTATTTTCTTATTCGCAATGCTCATTTTCCTTGGCAGCTGTTTGTCAGTTGCACTTCCTGTCTGGACCACTGACATAGAGTCGTTGATATAATCAACTCCCAAAAATCTTTAAAACTTGTTAAAGGAAACTCATAATTTGTATACAACAGCAACTGATGATACAAAATCGGAAAGCATTTTCATTTTGGGCTGCTTGACTAGCGCAACTCCTCATAAACTGCTGCACAGATATTTAGGACACAATATTTAGATGTGCATATTACAAGGAAATTCAGATTCCTTTATTTTTTCCGGGAATTTCCGTACATCTTTTAGAGTTTCTTATCTCTGTATTATGTTCGGAAGAATATTTCTTTTTGTTTTACAGTCCATTAACATGATTGTAGATTGTCCCGAACTACGTGTTCGAAGTAAAATGTAACCATGTATTTGTCGTAATTATATTAACATTGCAAGTCATTTAACGATTGGTCAGTTGCTCGTGGTAAGATCCTCTGTGTGTAAATACAAAGTTGTTTATTGGCACCGACCCTTGAATCCAAAAATGATAATGCACATTCTTGAACACATTAATGTTATATGTATGACTAGAGACTAATACATGCACATGTAATAATCAAAAACAATACAGATACATATATGTAATTGTGAAAAGTCAAAAATCCACCGGCAAGTGGAGGCGTCTCCATTTGATTGAAAGGCTTTTGAGAGGGTCGTTAAAAAAAGTACAATCAATCAATCTGATTACTTTAACGAACAAATGTATTTCTGATTTCCGTATTTTTACAACATCAAAACGTGAGACGTATTTTGTACTAAAAATCCGTATAAAATACGGCGAAATCGTAAGAGTAAACAGGTCTGAAAAATGGTCGTCCCCTAAAGTGGGACAGATTAAAGATTGAGATTTAGGTTTCTTTTGCTACAACACGTTTGTCAACATATTCAATCCAGCGAGAGAAAAAAAGTGTAGCATAAAAAAGGGTCAATGTTTTTTAATTTAAATTAAGTTTTGAACAATAAATTAACCCAAATAACGACTCCAGGAGCACCAACAACTAGACCGGCAATTAATTGAACATCTTTAGGCATAACATTTCTCTGGATGGTATTATATAGTTGCAAAAACCCAAAATATACCATATCTTTATTCTTTAACATTTCAACACTCAAATCTGGTTTGTTTTTATTTCTGTAAGGCCCGTCATAGTTATATTGGTACACTTTTGCGTGATTAACTGTTTACAATTCGTGATACCGTTGTTTCGAATAATAAGTAGGCCAGGCCGGTGCATGAAATTGCCGTTTTTAAATAAAAAATAAAGCGGTCGTAACTCTTCGTGAAATGTTAAATCATCTGTAATTTGTAAAAATAGACATTCGTCTGTACCTATTATTCGGCGGAAGAACTCTGTCATCTTACAATAAACACTTACATTTTAACACCAAAAATGACAAAAACACTAATTCTGTGCTCTTTCCTTAAATATAACAATGTACTCTCGCTTCGAATTTTCAAATCGAAAAGGCGGTCGCAACTTTCACTTAAGCATCAACAATATTGATATTTCCGGTAGACAATATAAAGAAAAATCAAAACATCGGCGGAAGAACTTTATCCAA
The DNA here is from genome assembly GCF_032062105.1 of Saccostrea cuccullata. NCBI lineage: Eukaryota > Metazoa > Mollusca > Bivalvia > Ostreida > Ostreidae > Saccostrea > Saccostrea cuccullata. The sequence goes on from NW_026927780.1 coordinate 18,422, forward strand.
AATGGTTAGTGTATAAAATTTTGCAATTTTTTTACGTTCTCTATATAAACTCCAATGGAATCTGTCGCCATTATAGCTCCAAAATGGCCGATATGTAAATGAGCAGAATGAACACCATTTCTCCATATGAAAGTTGTAGGTTTCCAGCCTCATTCGCACGAATGACACACAGAGAAAGATCGCAACAATTTCAGACGGAAATGCCTCCATTGAAGTTAAACTTTGGGGGACCCTATCAGAGACTTCCGTCCATGAAGGATCCTCGGTGGCAATGACATGCCTTCAAGTAGGTGTTTACCAGGGTAAAAGGTCACTGAATTCCTCTGGAGGCACAGAAGTCCAGGTATTCTGTTCTTTTAAAAAATTGCAAAAGCTTTGCTACTTTTGCTTTTATAAGACATCATTGTGATCTAAACGGGAACAGAAGAAGAATAACATTAATTCTGCCTTTTCCAATGCGACTACTTTTAACATACACATCATCAATCAACATATAGGTTTAAAAATAGAAAAATCAGCACACAATAAAATGACCACTCAAGCTGTTCTCAATGCGATCGAAGTGTTTCTTTCTATTGGAGAGTCTTAAAATCGACTATTCACACTAGTTTTTGAAGGCACAGTGGGGATTCGCTTCTCTAAACTTTTTTTGATGTTAGAAGAAATATGTTTGATTATTTTTATACATGTATATAAATCCATTATATTATACATGTATATTATATTGTATGCACCTCAAAATAAGAGGCCCAAGGGCCTTGAATCGCTCTTCTGATAAATTGTACAATCTATCACTTCTATTAGAAGCCTCCAACTCTACTAGTATCATAAGACCCAAAATGCATCAACTTACAAAGTTTGATAATATTTAGCCAGTTAAGACTGAAGATATTATAATATAATTATCAAATACCATAAGTAGGTCAAAGTAACCTACCTTTTGATTGGAATTTTCTGAGGACTCAAGATACATTAATTGACAAAGACTGATGATTCTAATTAAATAAGTACCCGAGATATTCAAAAGTAGGTCACCATGACCTACTTTTTGGTCGACATTCTCTGAAAACCCAAGATGCATCATCTGACAAAGTTTGACAATTCTAAGCCAATTAGTTCCAGAGATAATTAAATATAGCCATCAAATGTCAAAAGTAGGTCACGGTGACCTACTTTTTGGACGACGTTATCCAAACATCCAAGATGCCTAAACTGAGAAAATTTGCTGATTCTAAGCCAATAAGTACCTGAGATATTCAAAAGTAGGTCACCGTGACCTACTTCTTGTTGGACATTCAATGAAACCGTAAGATGCCTCAACTGACAAAGATTGATGATTCCGAGCCAATAAGTACCAGATATAATCAAATATAGCCAAAAAATGTCAAAAGTAGGTCACAGTGACCTACTTTTTGGTCGACGTTCTCCGAAAACCCAAGGTGCCTAAATTGACAAAGATTGATGATTCTAAGCTAATACGTACCTGAGATATTCAAAAGTAGGCCACAGTGACCTACTTTTTGGTCAACGTTCTCCGAAAACCCAAGGTGCCTAAACTGACAAAGTTTGATGATTCTAAGCTAATACGTACCTGAGATATTCAAAAGTAGGTCACTGTGACCTACTTTTTGGTCGACATTCCCCGAAAACCCAAGATGCATCATCTGACAAAGTTTGATGATTTTAGGTCAATAAGTACCAGAGATACTTAATTATAGCCACAAAATGTCAAAAGTAGGTCACTATGACCTACTTTTTGGTCGTCACTCTCCGAAAACCCAAGATGCATCAACTCACAAAGTTTGATGATTCTAAGCCAATAAGTACCGGAGATACTTAAATAAAGCCATAAAATGTCAAAAGTAGGTCACCATGACCTACTTTTTGGTCGTCACTCTCCGAAAACTAAATATGCATCCACTCACAAAGTTTGATGATTCTAAGCCAATAAATGCCTAAGATACTGAAATATAGCCATAAAATGTCGAAAATAGGTCATTGTGACCTACATTTTGGTTGACATTTTTAAAGACCCAAGATGCATCTACTGACCAAGTTTGATGATCGTAGGTCTGAAGGTAATCAAAATATGCATTTTAAACAATTTGAAAACAAATGTCGGCAAAATTTAAAAAGTAGGTCACAGTGACCTACTTTGTTATAAATATGTTTTAAGGTCCCTAGATGCATCAAAGTACAAGATTTGATGATTCTAAACCTCCCAGTGTCTGAAATAATGGGATTTAATGTTTTTAAAAGGATAAGTCATAAAGTTCAAAAAGTAGGTCAAGGTGACCTAATTTTAAGTTGACATTGTTCAAGGACCCAAGATGCATCAACTGACAAAGTTTGATGATCATAGGCTTTAAAGTGTCCAAAATATGCCTTCAAATCAATTTGAAAACAAATCCCCGCAAAATTTAAAAAGTAGGTCACCGTGACCTACTTTTGAGTTCACATGATGTGAAGTCGTAAGATGCATCAACTTACAAGATTTGATGATTCTAGTCCTTATAATAAGAAAAATATACACGTTTTTTATTAATTGTAAATTTAGGTCAACTTTGAAGTGACCTTGAGACCACGCCCTTTGCCCCAGGGTCATGCCTTGTAGAATTTTTAATCTTCAACATATCCTGATCCTTGTTTGTAAGTTTGGTGAAAATCTGCCTGGTGGTTCTGGAGAAGATTTTTTAGCAACCAGTACTTTTGGTTTTGTTTTCCTGATTATCTCCCCTTGTTTTAGGGTCCCAACCCTTATTTTAATAAACATGGTAGCCGTTGGGCCAAGGATACCCTATGACAAATTTGGTACTGATTGGCCAAGGGGTTCTTGAGTTATGGCCCATATTCTAAAAAGTTAACGCACACCGCACAAATGGCCATAGCATTAGCTCTTTGAGCCTTTGGCTCAGAAGAGCTAAAAATCTGAATATATAAAGCTGTGCGAGTCGCAAGTGAGGAGGAGGCTGACGAAGGTTTCATTTCCCATTCCTACTCGTGGGAAAGTGATGCCTGGAGGATAATTAAAGACAGTCTTGATTGAAACTTGTTGGTCCATCCAGAGGCGGGAGGCTTCTCCAGAAAAGACTCAGGAGGAAATTGTTATAATTAACTTGCATATACCTATTAAGGAGAAAATTGGGACATTTTTCAGATGATGAGTACTTTTCACAGCTTCTTCATCTGTTCACTAATAATGATACGCAAAACTTTCTGACACTTAAAAGGATAACTTATCTTTTGAAAGAACACTTCAGTGTGGATAGGTCCAATCAAAGGCAAGCAGAGGGGAAGATTTAATCTGTATTCATTAAATATTTGCGGAAGGTTGCTGGTCAGTATAAAAAATCATAATACAGCTGTATTTAATGTATTTTGATTTAATATTCAATTTATTTGTGACCACCTATGACAAGTAAACCATAGCACAGTATAAGGGGAAAATTAAAAATATTCTAAACCAATGATTAATCAAATAGATATTGAAGCATCTTTTAGATGCAAGTTTGTTTACAACATGATAGTAATTTGACCATTTATGAAACAGAGATGTAAATACGGGAAATGTAGAAAAAGAAACAATGATTTGGCAAAGCTTAAGAGGTCAGTGTAGGTTCTGAACTTTTCAAATTATGACTCCGGGAGTAGAGCAGGGCCACAATAGGGATTTTTTTTATATTGGGACGTTAAACAGTATATAAACAGTAGATAAGACTAGAGGTACTGTGAGCAATGAGCTCACTAAATCATACCCCCCGCCTCCCATATGGTTATAACTGGTGAAAAAGTCCATGTTTTCCTGTGGCCGGGAAACCCAAAATATGTGTCGGATCTAAAAGTAAAATAGGAGGTGCACAATGGCAATATGTAATAAAGATTCTGTGAAAGTTTCATCAAATTTCATTCAGTGGTATGAGAGGAGTTACGGATAAGAGATGGGTACCCCAAAGCGTAACAGACGGACGGACGGACGGACGTACAGACGGACGGACGGAATTAACGATTACTATATACCCTCCCGCTTTTCAAGCGGGGGGTATAATAAAACAGTAGGTAAACAGTATATATCAATCAATCAACTATTTTCATTCGTGTCCATTTTTTGTAGTGGACCATTCACGCCATACTGATTCCCCTCAGGATGATATGATCCGTTTAGCATTTTCATGTGCTGTATTACTTTTTAAAAAATCTATAAATAGCCCTATTTTTTTCATGACAGTTACACAGCAGAGATTACTTCCGTTAAGAGTTTAAAAACAAATTTACATCGCTTCTCATTCTTCCAAATATTGATCCATCTGTCACTTATATATAGTATATATCATCACAAGTTCCTTTTTTATTTATTAATTTTTTTCATTATTTATTTAGTAATTTATTATCAGAAAATTATTTGACAGCTCTTAAAATAGCAGGGAATAGAGTATTTGCCGATTTTAACTGTCTAAAACTTCTTGTCTAAAGAAGACACCAAATACTCTTCATTTCGAGTAACTCATGCTATTAACTCTGTCTCTATTAAACTTTAAACTATTAATTAGTCCATGCATATAACAAACAAAACAATACAATGAGTAAAAATGGTTTATTCTGTATTACATGTGATAGATGTCAGAGATCTGGCAATGCTGTAACATCAGGAGCTCCCCTCTGCAAGTCACACCAGTAGCGAATGATGTGGGGAACAAAACTGGTATGAATGTGGTCAACTTCAAAGAGTCTGTAGATGGTTATAAACATGTTATTACTATTACAGATTACTTTTCCAAATGGGTTGAGGCTGAAGCTGTGCGAGACAAAACTGCCAACACCATAGCTGCCTTTCTGATCAAGATCATTTTTACAACGCAATATAATCCCCAAGCTAATGACCTTGATGAGAGGACCAACCAGATGCTGAAGCAGAGTCTTCGGAGAGAATTCTAGACAATGAATACGACTGGCCGAACTACTTTGACCACATCAGCAATCAACATGACAAGGCAGTCTTCCATCGGCTACTCTACAATTTACCTAAGGGAGCTACGAACACCGAGGATGGGGTTTCAAAACCAACTTGAGCCCTAGACAGATGGAAGCTTTAATGAGATTACTGAAAATCAAATTGAACAATCAATTGACTCTCAAAAAAAAAATTTTCAGGAAGCTGAGGACAACATTTCCCGTGCCCAGAAGCAGAAAACAAACTATGACAGAAGCCACAACATAGTAAGGCACGATTTTCAGGTCAACGACCAAGTTCTCTTCAAAACCTGAAGCAGAAGACAAAAAAGGGACAAAAATATAAGAAGTGGCTGGGTCATCCCTAACCAAAAAATACTAGTAAACTATAGTAAACTCATTATAAAGATGCTTGATATAAATGTAAAATTTGAATTACATATTATATTCTGTGTTGTTACACCTTTGTATAGTGAAAATGACACTGGAATAAAATTTCACTTTAAATTATGTCTTTCATAAATATTTACAGGCATCAGACATTATTGAGTCGCCAAACTCCAAACGCAGGGAGCTGCTCATTCAGTCCCTGGGAGGCTCCTGCAGTGTGACATGCAAACTGTGGGGGAGAGTGTGGGCCAAACCCTCCCCCCTCCCCCCACAGACACTGTACTCGCAGCAAACTGTGATGAGTTGTCAGCATGGAAAGGATCCATCTCCCTTAACTTCTCAGTTCTGACCACTCTGAATGTATGTATATTATTTAAATTCATTTTCGTTCATAAAAGTCAGTAGTGATACATACTTGTAAATGGTACAAATCAATTATAATACAATAAATTTACACAAGTTATGCCCCTTGTAATAATTACAGAGCGTAACAAATAAATATTTTTATTTAATTTTTCACATTTTTAGACTTAAGAATTTTATACCACACAATTACACCACTACCTGCATTCATTACACCACTGTTCTGTCAAGAGTTAAGAGTTATCTCTCTTTACTTATTGATTTTTCATGTAAGAACTCCTTTGTTTTTGTTTTCTTTGGTAAAATTGTTGCATAGAAGCCCGCCATTCGTTAACGTGGTTAAACGCCAGTTACAAATTCACCATAATTTAGGCCTATCACAGAGTATGTATCTATTTGTAAACACTTAATTATTCTTAAAATTATTATCTCTATATGTTTATATCTTTTTTAGAGGCTGAAAGCAGTTTTATTTGTAATTATTGAAGCTGTCATACTGGAAACTTGTCGTCTGTTGATAATGTAAACATAGCCTTGTTTTAATTTGTACATCTTTCTATGAATTATTTGCTAAGCGATATATCTTCACAGAACATGTAGAAAAATTCTTTGCATATTACTAATGTACCAGCATTTAGCATATTTTTTTTCTGTGCAGAGAACAGGAAGGTGCAGCGGAAATATCTTCCCCGTCATGCGCGGAACAAGATCCAGGAGGAGAGTCTAAATGATGATTTTTTTTTAATTATTATTTCTTTAGTGTAACTGTCATATATACATGTATGTTGTTTAAATTATAGAAATAAGATTGATATATAACCCTATGTGGACAGGTCATCAAGATTCAAATTCAAATGTCCCAATTGCACGAAGTCCTTTGTCCGGAAGAATGAACTGAATGTGCATATAGCCGCAAAACATGGAAAAAGGCATTTAAATGCCCAAAATATCAGAAAGCATTTGCATATATGTAAACGGACGAAGCAGCTCACCAAAAAAAAGGTAAGTTAAAATAATTGTACAGTGAATTGTTTGTGCATGTGTTTCATCTGACAATCTTTTTGTGAATTTATACTGTTGTTGTTGTTTTCAGAATAAAGGAAAGGGGATAAAATGACAGAAATGCGACCACGTCTCACATAACGAGCGGTAGTTGAACGATCACAAAATGTTTCACGACAATAAAAAGAAACCAGAGAAGGCGCGTGGTCTTAGCTGCAGAAAAATGCAACCAATCCTTCCCCGATAGAAAGAATCTCTATCTACATCAGAGATCTGCACATCAAACTAGCAATGGGGTAGATTTAAGTTTTCCGCAGAGGGGCACAGAGGAACCTGCTCCTTGGGAGGCGACGAGAATTTGAAGGCCACATACATGGCAAATAAAGAGTTCATTCTCGGGGAAGGAGAAAACGGTGTAGTGAAAAAGACCACCAACTGCCCGGTGGATAATTCGTTGTTTTGTAGACATTGTCTCTAAGCTGGAGAAAATTACAGAGGAGGAGAAAATGTCCTTCAGATTTAATATATCTAGATCTGTTGAATTTATCTTGCAGAATATTGAGACGGGAGACTATCGTTATTTCATACCTGATAGGAATGAAACACTCTTCCCGAGACCAACATTAATTGGTAGTCTGGAAGATGTTGACAAAAAATGAGAGGGAGATTTAACTATCAGATCTCTTAGAACATCTTATGCGACAGCGACCCAACAGCAAGTGGAGAGTGGTGCATGTTACCAACATTAAAGATGTTCTCTACTGAACCTCATACATTTTGAATTAATGTGTTCTAAAGTCTCATACTTGTAAACATAAATTAATTTTTTTCCTATTCTTTTAATTACCCGTTACATTGTAATTTAGTGATTTTGTTTATGACATACGCAATTGTTAATATACAGCTTCAGCTTAGACTAGGTTGGAGACGTCTCCATATTAGTGAAAAATTCTCGAGAAGGACGTTAAACTATATACAATCAATCAATGGACTAGGCTGGGTAGTACATGTAATTGGAGATGTATGTCTAAACAGGCCTTCGAATGTAAGTGTGTACAAGACAAATATGATACCCTGTGAACGTCGATCCATTTTCTACAACTTCAGCATGCACTCTGAATTAGCTTTTCACAATTGCATTTAAGCTGGATAAGTGACACACTAAAATTTTGCATATAGTTCTTTTGCCAGCATGAAAATTTGTCTTGTCTCCATTTGGTGAGAGACCATTGCCTGTTTGGACCTTGTCTGTGAATATTTTTATTGATGACACATCAGCAAACAAAAGTAAACGATGGCTTGTCCTACATTGTATCCAAATGCAACCTACAGAAACAGTCATGTTATAAGAAATTTCAATTTAACTAATATAATATAGTAACCTCCGAATTTTGCCATCAAATTGTCTGTTACCCACGTTTTGTTGTTGTAATATCTGTGCGACTGTGTTGTGGTACGACCTGCTGACAAGGTGACGTCAGATGGCGGAACAGTCACAGTACCTCTTTGAAAGGCGACAAATTTTCAACGTCGGATTTACAGCAGATTATCCTAAGAACGTCGACCAAAAAACATTTATACACATTATTTACAAAACATTTTCAAATAATTAATTTTTGTTGTATTGTCTCATTTGAATAAAAGCAAAACAGGATAAAGTCTATCTGGAATAATGCAACCCTCCCTTTTTTGAGGGGGGTGGGGGGTGAGAAAATAATCAGAGTAAGTAACGTAATTACAGCTAGGATATACTTACCTCCATTTAAGTTATTTTACAAAGATTAATTACTTCAGATTATTAATCAACTGCCAAAATTCATGCAAGTATATATAAATGAAATGCCGGGGCGCGTTTTCAATGATCATTCTATCGCTGCATGCTTAAACTGTGCTGACCGATTGGTTGCACCACCAATACCTTCAAAGAAAACGTCATCGGATAAAACCAGACCATCTTTTGAATTGTCAATGTCAAGATCTCCATCAAGAGAGTCGAGATCCTTAACACCCTGCTAGTCGTGTGCTAGTTCCTTGAGCTTCAGCAGAGAAAGTTCTGTTAATAGGTCTGATAGGTCAAGAAGTAGAAGTCCGGTAAGGTCTTCACATTGATCAAGAAGATCCTCAAAGTCGGAGATGTCAAGGTCAAGAAGTTCAATAAGGACATCAAATGTATCAAGAATTTCAAGATCAAGAACCCCTAAAAGGTCATTGAACAGGTCAATAAGGTCGAAGAGTCCTGAAATGTCAAGAAGATCAAGGTCAAAGTTAATGTCATTGTAAGGAATGTCAAGGTCCAGTAGTCTTACAAGGACATATCAAATGTATCAAGGATTTCAAGATTAAAAGGTAATTGAACAGGTCAAGGTCAATGAGTCCTGAGAGGTCACGAATATCAAGGTCAAAATCTTATAATAGGTCTAGAAGCTGTGAAAGGTCAGTAAGTAGATCTAGATACTACAAGTCTACATGTTATGAGAGGTCAATTGCAAGATCAAGAGACATTGAAAGGTCAAGAAACAGAAACCAAAAAGAAACCAGCCTACCAACGCTCCAACGAGCTTCTCAAAGAAAAGTACAGCATTCAACAGACATATTTCCTATGACGGAAGAAAGTGAGTAGAAAAGGAATATGTTTATTAAGGCATATTACAATTTCAGCTGAATAATTTTTTTATTAATTCATATAATGTTGCATATTACCTATTTGATAATTTTTATTGTAGGATTTCAAATAAGGGTCCTCTACCTTTTAGTGGAGATAAGAGACACATTAAATTATAGCAGAACAGCAATATCTTCCACTGAGGTGGAAGACATTGAACTGGATATCATAAATTCGGACGAAGCATTTACATGTAATAACTTGGAAGACAAACTTTAGTCTACAAACTTTAAATCCAACTTCGTACGTATTTGTAAATTATATGTATCTTCTCATGTTTTGATCCCTCAAAGATAATGCAGATAAACTTTCATACTCATTAATTCTTAAATGAACTTCTTATCAAACTTACTAACAAAATATTAAGCATGTCTGAAGAGAATCAAGTAACTACTGAAAGCAATTTTATTTCAGAAACTCTTGCTACATAAGGTAAGAGGTGAAGATGCAATGACCACATGAAGATTGATTGATTGTATAGTGTTTAACGCCCCTCTACAGAATATTTCACTGATATTGAGACGTCACCATTGCCGGTGAAGGGCTGCAAATTTAGGCCTATGCTTGGCACTTACGGCCTTTGAGCAGGGAAGGATCTTTATCGTGCCACACCTGCTGTGACACGGAGCCTCGGTTTATACGGTCTCATCCGAAGGACCGCCCCATTTAGTCGCCTTTTACGACAAGCAAGGGGGTACTGAGGACCCATTCTAACCCGGATCCCCACAGGGTACCAAATGAAGAAGTCAATGCTGAGGTAAATGTCTGACATTTGAGCATAAAAGATGATAATTAATTTTTCAAAAAGTATATTTTAAAAGGAATATGTTAAAAACTACATGAAATCTTTTTCAATATGATTGTTATACATTTCAAGAACCATAACATACTCATACATGGCAGGAATGAACATGAAGGGCAAATGGGGACAAAGGGCATTTGCTTCCTCACTACTATACCAGCTTATCAAAGGTATGTACATATAATATAGTGTATGTATAAAATTCAAAATTATGACAATGCTTTATTTTTTAAGAAGAATTAACATGAATGTAATTTTAGCTAGTAATTTCCAATTTTTGAATTATAGGAAATATTGATTTTTAAAAACAATTTCAAAAAGGTCTTTCAATTATTCAGACTTTCATATTAAACTGGAAAACTGAGATTTAAAGTTGAAACTATGCTGCTTATGTCCTTACGCTTCCATATTTGAGCATTGTTCCATGAATATTTCACAATGGAAAAATTATTACTAAATTGTAAATTAAAAAGAAAATCTTAGTTCATTCTTATCGGTTTGTAGATTGTAAGTAGTATTGTATCTCCCAATTAAGATGTGCGTAAGACGATAAAAAATGATTTCATTTCGTTAATTGCTACCGGTAATAAAACTTATGTATTCCAGATGCCGTATTATCCTCCCATAAGGAGTATACAGAGTCAAAATTTAATGAGGACCTGGGAAAATTCCTGAAGTATGCTCCACAGCGATTAGGAGGGGGGAGGAAGAAGAAGGACTGAATAATTGTTAGCTCTCCTTAGCTAAAAAGTGAGCTTTTTTAATCACATTTTGTTCGACGTCCATCTGTCTAGCTGTCTGTAAACTACTAGTATTCACATTTTTGACTTCTTCTCCAAAACTAGTGGGTCAAGAAATCTTGCGACCTCGCATCTTGGGTGAAAGGGATTCAAGTTTGTTCAAATGAATGGCCACACACTTATTCAAGATCTGGACTTCGCCCCCGTTTCTGGCATGGCGTATGTGACATCCGGTCTGTTGACTCATCCAGGTGAGCCACCGACAGGCTTTGGCCGAATACTGTCGTGCCGGTTGATACCCCAGGTTCGGAATGATGGCAATGGTGTCTTCAGGCATAAATTGTCGACGGTAGGCTAAATTGGCAGCACTGGCTAAAGTGATGGATTCCTGGAAAGGGTCCACATTGACCAAAGTCTTGAGGGTGGCTCTAAACTGTGCACAGCATCGTTGTAAAATGTCGACATCCAAGACACAATACTCTACAAACTCCTTCTGGAAATCAAACACTTTTCCGGTCTGTTGTTCGTACCATTCAAAAAAAGCCTGTCGTCCACTGATAGACATTTCGTCCGGATTGTAGAAAGCTGACGGTGGACAAGGCCCCACGTAATTCTGGTTCTGTTCCGTTTTGAAAAAGTGGGGGAAATAGCCTTTCTCGAGTTAGGTGAATCCGAAAGCCGAGGGCATTTTGGCCAAAGCAAACGGTAAGAAATTATACGAGTCAATGAATTTCAGTCCACAAATTTCCATGAACAAGATCTTACTACCGTTCATGATAACGTTAGGTTTTAGGCAAGTCGAATGCACCAGGTGATTCAAAATGAATCCTTTGAAGTTATGGGCGATGACGATGGCCTTGTCGTGTACTAAAGTGGAATTCTTAGTACCTGTAGTGGTTTGTAATAACCAGTCCATGAACTTCTTTAAGGTGTCTAGTCCTTTAAGGACAGATGATACAATTTTTTTCTTTGAAAAATATTAAATATCATGTCTCAAGTTTAGAAATGTGGATGGTTCTTAGATTTTTTTCTCCTAAGAACGGAAGATGAAAAAGACTTGAAAAATGTTAGTAATATTTCTATGAAAAAACGAATATAGACAAATCACATTCAATAAAGGTTTTCAGGTGAAAACAAATTTCAGAATATGTTATCTTGGCACTAAAAGTGTAATATAAACTTGTCTGTACTGAATTGACCCACCTAGCCCTACCCCAAGGACTGTACTGAGTTGACCCGGCTACCCCCAGACCCCCAACCTGCACTCCGTATCCTCCCAGTGGGACTGTACTGACTTGACCTCCCTATCCCCAGCCAATCAGAATCCAACCCTCTCAGCGGCTCAGCCAATCAGAATCCTCCCCTATCTCTAGACCGTTTATAGTACTCTCCCAGAAGAGGAGGAGGAGGAGGTAGCGTTACAGAAGGCCAGTACGGAAACGCCGCCAGACGTAACGTCGTCAACGAACGCACCGGGAACGCCGCCTTTAGTTGGCATAAGATACCCGTCGCGAACCAAACATCCAGTTCCAAACCGTGCGTCACCAGGTTCGGTCGTAACGTCAAGACACCTATTGCGTTGAAAGACATCATAACTATGTACTTATTTTATTTTACACCCAGGAGCAAAGAAGATTTTCAAAGAAATAATGCATGTTCACAATATAATCTATAAAGCCCCACCCTAACTCGAGAACCCCTGACCCTGGGGCCATGATTTTCACGACGACGACGGATTTTTTCGGTTATTTCCTGATCATGACAAGGAGCACACGCCGTGTATCGGTAGGCAGGGAATGCTCACTCCTCCATGGCACCTGATCCCACATCTGATGTCTCGGGTCCGTGTTTGCTCTGCTCTTATTTTGTATTGTTCTTTGAACTTTGAGATTGAATATTGTTCGTTATCTCCATATCCCCCTTGCACAATTTTGGTACAGGACTCAATGCTCATTACATTAATCCCAACAGCGTGGCTGCTTGATGTTCAGGAGTAAAGCAGAAGACTTTTTT
>NW_026927781.1:0-31625 GCF_032062105.1 Saccostrea cuccullata
CAATATTAGGTGTTCTCTGGTCCTCCTACTGATGTACAAATAAGGTGTCCTCTGGTCCCCCTACTGATGTACATTAAGGTGTCCTCTTGTTCCCCTACTGATGTACAGTTTAAGGTGACCTCTGTTCCCCCTACTTATGTACTATATAAGGTGACCTTTGCTCTCCCTACTGATGTCCCCCTACTCAGTGATGTACAATATAAGGTGACCTCTGGTCCCCCTAATGATGTACAATATTACTTGTTCTCTGGTCACCTTACTGTTGTCCCCTACTGATGTGTACTATACTGTTACATGGAATAAAATCATAGGGGAGACCACAGGTCACCTAACGTAATCCATCAATGTTAAACGCTTATATATCATATATCGCATAAAATTGCAGTTAATGTTGCTCAGCACCCACCCTCCACCCCCTCTATCTTTTCTAATACCCATCAGATGGTTATTCCTTTTAAAAAGTTGTTTGTTTTATACTTTAAAGGCTTCACAGTATTACGATTTATTCTATTTTCACTTTACGTATGCAACGCACTACATTTTGTAGCGGAGTAAACAGGCCCGATAGTCGTGAACTGAGCAGGGGACCTCAGGTCCTAGTTCAGCGTACGTTTTATCCTTCTGCAAATAGTCCAGCATTTTTTTTTCACTATAGGCTATTATCTCATACCCGGAAGGCCATTTAATTTGGCTGTACTTGGGCTAACTTGGCCGGTGCCATAAATTGAGATTCCCAAATAGTGAGAAGCCCCCCTCCCGCCCGAAAACTTACTTTATACTATTATAACTATATACTGTTTATTCACTGACATCCTCACCACCACCCACCTAAGGAAGGGCATGACCAGGCTTCCCCTCTGACGGCTGTATGTTCGTTCGCCCTAAAATTTGTTCGCCATATTGAATATAGAATAAGGATCTAATTAATTTCTTCAATTAAAGTGAAACCTTTATCATCCGCTGTTCAGTTCCCTAATGGACTTATTAACGTTTAATTGTTTTCAAAACATAGCGCAATTCGTAAAAATAACACGGATGTATAACTAATTAATATTGAAAGTAATCATTTTAATCATCTAATTAACGAATATGCAAACACCAAGGCCTTCAAAAAAACATTAGAATCAAATTAATTCTAGACTGCATAAACTTTATTCTTCGTATCAGGAATTTAAACACAATAAATAATATAGCTTATTTTCTAAGTTATATAATTATATATATACGAGTATACGGACTCCTGCGAACAGGTAGATCGGGCGAACGAACCCGATACTTCCTCTGACAAGCTATAGTGATAATCCTACTTTCCCTACCAAAATCTGTTTTATATGCCAGAAATTGAAGAAAAGTTCGTTGGTCTTCACGTGAAACTTAATCATTTTACTATAAGATACAGAAAAAAAATTACGCCTAATATTTTCTCGAAAATGTTTGTTCGTTATATTTTGATTTGCTAAAGGATGCTAAATGAGAATCTATATATTTCGCTTGGCGAGGAGGTATGTCCCCCAAGTCGGGTAATCTGAAGTCCATGGTGTATCAAAAATAAAAACACAGGTTCTTCAAAGGAAAAAACGAGACAGCAATGATACAATTTAGGTGTAAAACCATACCTACATATATATTATGTAATTATACAAAAATCATTTTCATTAAAATTTTTTGATGATATCTTTGAGGCGCGATTGTTTAAAATGGGTTATTTACAGAATTGTCATATCTTTATATATAGAAATAAAAGAAAACAAAAATATCTTTTTAATTTCTTATAATGATCACATGATTATCGTTTTTGTGTGTGTTCAAAGCGTTACCGTCATCAACACACCAAAAGAATGTGATGGTCCTTAATTGACACGCTTAATCACCTGACAGTAGTGCATATCTCCCGTCTCCATGGATACGGTATACCTGAGTAGATACCCCCCTTCAGATCGAAGCTTCCGATCTACACCCCCTACCCCCTCAACAATCAACCATAAACTCGTCTATATAATAATCCAATAGATTGTCTTTTTAAATGGAATGAACCAATTAAAATTCATGAAGCGAATACTGATTTTAACCTTTATAGCTGCTATACGTCAAAGATTTCACTTTTGAGAAGAAATCCCCAACAGAAGATGTCACGAAGATCAAAGCGGGTACCGACAGGTAATTGTTTTTTACTGATTAATTTCTTAATGAAAGTATCACTGTTTATAGCAGGGAGCTTTATGCTAATTTAGTATTCATTCCAGGTCTCTGTTTATAGGACTCTGCTATTAGTTTAATAAACTGTTACACCTTGGGTAGATTTTATAGGTAGTAGATATAAACGAATCTGACACAGAGACTTGAGGCAATCTTAGCAAAATCGGATATATAGTATATAATAAGGGAGATGAGGCAATCTTTAAAAAAAAAATCTAGAAAATGTAATGACTATTTTCAATTGTTAATCAATTCCCCGAGAATTTGTTTGTATATATCATTCAACGGCTGTGCAATGTCTTATACAATTCTTTTACTATATGCTATATTTTCAAACCGCTATGCAATACGTGTAGAACAAAACCACCTATAAACTGTGAAATCTTGTCTTGGGAGATAGTGTATAGTGTATCAATTTTACGGTCCTACTAAACAGGGACCCCCCCCCACCCCATTTTACATGTAGTTTCACTTGATGGTGCATGGCTGTTAGCATGTTAAGCTTATGCATGTATATATAAGCTACTGAGAAGGCTATAAAAATCAAATTCAAAAAGTCAAAATTATGAACAAATACAGAATAATTTATATCCATGATATACGAGGGCTGTCCTAGGATTCCTCATTTACAAAAGAGGAATGGTTTGAACGACACCGGGTTATTTCGCTTTTCTCTTAAAAAAGAAAGCAAGTATCATATTGGTTCTGAGCCTTCCCCGCTTTTTTTTCTTTTATTTATTTGTTTTTTTCCCCTTGCTATTTTTATAAATCTTAATGTTTTCTTTGCCCATTTTTTTTTCTTATTTTTTTCTTCAATTTTGTAGTTTTTAAACCTTTCAATATTAGTTGTAACTTTATAATACACGTCTTTGTAGAACTTCAAATATGCACAGTATTTACATTTACGAGTACCTTGATCTCAAATGGAGAGAACTAATATCGGCCCTTGGCTTGCTGTTCAATCCATGATCATTGTTTACTTCTTTGTATATCATGTATAAAATACTTCTTAAACTAATTCATATAAAAGTGCCACTATTTCCAGTAATTTTTTTCGATGAACGTTGTTGCCGTGGTTATTAAAAATAGAAATTTCTATGAAATACTTTCAAAATGCTGCTCTTCCTACAGTTTTGGTCTGATTTCAATATATCAAGTAAATTACACTAAGATACATAATTCTATGAATTGTTTTTTGATTTTGATGAGCGGTGTTTAAAGGTTGCAAAAAATGGAGAAGTGTGCAAAACACTTTCAAAATGTTATTCCTATAGTTTTGGTCTGGTTTTTTAAAAATATAATACGGCATTCAAGTGAACTACAGTGAGATACATTATTCTCTCTATTGTTTTTTTCATTTTGATGAATGATGTTGCCATGGTAACCAAAATTAAAAATTCTGTAAATTCTTTTAAAAGGCTGCTCCTACAGTTTTAGTCTTATTGAAGACTGGCTTGCCTGTCTGATGAGCACGTTTCGGATGAAAGAGACAGGAAATGCCAGTCTAGCTTATTGCAATCTTGCCACAAAAAAGAAGACTTCATCAAGGATCATTATTCTATTCATTGCAGTTGCAAAGTTTCAATTCAAACTGCTACTTTTTCTTTGTTATAAGTACAAACCAGTAAAGCTACAGTCTCCGCAGAGACTTCTGGTTAATGAAACTTTTCGGGGTTTTTTTCATAAAAGATTTGGTGACGTGCATAATATTTTTATTACAATGAGAACCCCTCCCCTTAATAAATTAAAAAAAAATGTTTTCACAGTGACTGTCAGTCATCATTCTAAATTAATAACTCTGAATTTACATGTACTAATCTAATTACTTAATTTCTCATTCTATTTCCACATCAAAATAATGTTATTCTAATACTATACTAATGATAACTACAATTATAAAATCTGAGATTAAATAATTAGCTTATTATATGAAAATTTAAAAAAAAAACTTGTCTTGAATATAGTTAAGAATTTTTATGAAATATCCCGAATACGTGCAAAGACAGAACCTTTTAAAATATGCAAATCTTCAAGAATAGTTAAGGCGAAAGGACAAGATACAGTAAGATTTCGTTTTGGTCCCTGATTTGAGATGCCTTTTACTAGTTTTAGAATGATGTAACATTTTATATATAAACCCTAGCTGTTGTCAGTCCTGCCACAAAACGAATAGTTCTATGTTATGTGATACACAGAAGTCACATAATTGGTCAAAAAATATATATATTAATTTTCGATTTTTCTCATTTTTATGCAACTATTTATCAATTTTTTTAGCATATTTTGTTCAAGAAAAGATGGAACACAAGCTTGCCGATCTACCAAATTTATTTCATACACTAGTATCAGATGCATCTTGTATATTTTTAAAAAAAAATCTCAGATAGGCAAGCTGGTGTTCAACCTTTCCCGAAAATGATATGAAGAAATTCCACCAGAATTGAGGAAATTCGGAAAAATGTCCAACTTCTGCATCCTCTTGTGGCTTCCATGTAAGATAAATCAAAATTTGTGCTAGTTTTAAAACAAGCATCCTTTTAAGTTCTTCACCACAAACTATCACACCTTTAACATTGTTCTGATTATTAAATCAAATAAGGGGCCAGATTCGACCGTAACCGTATAATAGTCCTTTATGCTTCCTATGAGAAATAATAGCCTGATACTGCAGTGAAAAAACAACTAAACACAAATATGCAGTTTTGTCGATTATGTCATTTAACTGAATGACATAAGGTATAATGTATAACAAAACGAATCACCTTATAAACAATACAGGATAAAACATGTATATTATAGGTGAAAGGTACAAGTGTGATTCCCCTGAGACTGAATAGAAATTTACATGCAGTGAAAATATCAGAGTACATGTACATTACTATAAGGGTCATTCTCAAAAAATGTCCAGATTTCAGTGATACAAGTTTTCTGGTAAATATTTTAATGAAATAAAATTTTTTTTGTGCTCATGAACTTAACAATGATCTAAAATTAAGAGAACAAATTTAAAGTACGATTAAAAATTGATATAAATACTGAAAAAATCCTTCAACATGAGTTAAATTAAAGAAAATTGCTTGTGATTTCGCCGAGGTTGTATTTTCAACCCTCCTTATTGAGACAGTAAATATAATTTGGCAGTATAAAATACCTTTAATGTATTGTAAATACTTAACATTGTTTAAAAACACGCTAAAAGGTGACTGAAAAAAGTAAGAATATAATTTTTTAAACAATAAATGTTTCAAAAAACTTTGTGATTTTCGCCGTGTCCTTGGAGTAACCAAGACATAAAAGTTATCTGTAACAGTTATTTTTCTCGAAGGAACTCTTCAGCATCAGCCGCCTTCTAAAGATATTGTACCCGCCAAAATATAAAAAGACACAAAACATGTGTGTTTCACCCCATAGACACAATATTTGGTTTCAGTTGAGTTTGGTTGAGAGAGTAATTTATTCTTAGGTCCTTGGAGTTACTTAAATAATGTGAAGATAAATTAATATATATAATGTTTGTGATGCATTGAGCGACTTTGAAGTGACATACACACGATGTAGGAGCTGTGCTCTATCTTTTTAATGCAGCCATTGCTTTTATACTTGTAACTTTTGATGTAGTAATTCCCTGGCGTTACTGTCCATTTTGTTACTGTAGGAAAAGTTACTCGAAGGACATATTTAATTACTCTATGGACAATCTGTACAGAAACTTCAATATTTACAATTTAAAAATAAAATATAATGTGTAAAGTTTATCGAAAATAGTATATCAATAATATTTGTATCATCTGATCATATGTTTTACATATAATATTTTATACATGCTACAAATTCATTCAATAAATGATATGTGTAACAAAAAGGACAAATTTGGTAACTCCATGGACGTCAAAATGATGAAACATTTTCATTATTAATATACTCTTGTAGTTATTCTTGCTTCAGCGGTAGAGTAGAGAGAATTATTTATTTTGAGTAAATTGAAATATCAAAATTTCTTATGAAATACATCTTTACCCCTTTTTAACCCTATAATACTTAACTATGGTAACATTAAAGACAAATTCAGTTACACAAGGGACACGACAAACATTTAAGATAGAAAAATGAAATAAAAATACCACGTATGAAGTCGTAATTGTGTTCAATGTATAAAAGAAAACAATTGTGGGGAGATGGTGCAATTTGAGTTACATTAAATATAATGAAGTCCTTAAAAATGAGATGGTTAAAGTGGTAACTCCAGGGAAGTATAGGAACACAAGGGAATAAAATAAAACTCCAGGATTTTATGATATATGACATTTTTTACTCTGAAACCTGTTGATTCTATGTTATGTTCTCTCTGGAAGGACGAAACATTTCAAAAGTTGCAAAAAAGAGACAGACAGACAAGTGAAAGATCCAAGGAATCCAGACACCTTCAAAGTAACGTCAGATATAGAACATTTGACTATTTTAGCATGGAATGAGTATGTCCGACGATGAAATACGGTAGTTACGAATTTTTCATCACTATCAAAAGCGATATCTAAAGATTATATTTCAGAGGAACAATGCATCTGTCACCAATCATGAATTTTTGTTTGAATGTAGATGAAGATACTCTTCATGCAGATTTGTCATATTGATTTTCCCCGTAAAGGTTAGAAATTGTTTGTAAACCTTTCACTATAGAAGTATATTAAAACTTTTGGAATGAAGTCAGAGCAGCAGAAGTAAGAGTTGAAATTATGGTAGAGGCAGTACTTAATATGGATCTCTGCCTTTCCATTCATATCTTGAAATTTATTTCAAACAACAAATAGGCATTAGGCAAAGGTATATTCTTTATGCAGCTGATCAACACTTAACATATAATCAAATAATTTATAAAAAAAAAAAAAAAAAAAAAAAGGAAGGGCAGACAAAAGAGTACATATGAAGAGAAACCAGAGCAACCAGAGTTCCTGGAAAATAAATTGAAATAAAAATACTGAAAACACTGAGACCCTGGAAAAGAAATCAGATAAAAATGCTGAAGCACTGGAAAAGAGATAATCAGAATTTCATGTATGATCAAAGCAGTAATGAAAATAAAAAAAACTAAATTTGACCAAAAACTATAAAAGATGAATATTAGTACAACATAGGTGTTTTGGTTATAATTCGTCCTCCACATCCTGTGGGTAGGAAGTATTAAATAGATAACCCAGTGTGGAAGGAGGCTGTATGTAAAACAACAAATAAAATGAGATGTCCTTTGTGTTATCTTTTGTCCTTGGTGTTATAACTTCTTTTTGGAAATACAAATACTTGTATATGCACCGATCAATGATTCTAGGTCCTATGATAGCAATCCTGCATTATTCATGCATAACTTATTTTTATTTTTTGTTGATGTTTACGTATCTTTATAATTAGACAATTATGTCTATGTTGTTACTTTTTAATCATTGGTGTTACTAGTCGGACTCCAAACGTAAAAAGAAATGAAATCCCAAGCAATTTTTTTCTTAAAATCATATACTTTCATTAACATCTATTTGATAATGCCATTGTTGTGCTTTCTGCGGGGGAAGGGGAACAAATTTATTATTTATTCCTAAGGTGTGAACAAAATGTCTTTTGTGTTACTTTTATGTCCTTTGTGTTATGAAAATGTCCTTGGTGTTACTCAAACATTTTTTCTGAATTTATATTCTAAATCTTTCCACAATTTTATCAAAACTTGCTACACAAGCCTGCTGTCTTCTTATACGAAGTATATTTGCAAAGCCAGTGTTTCATGCTGAGGTAAAATGACATATGCTTAAGGTATATATGTAAGAATAACCATATTTTATAATTTCAACAACTTTCAGCTTCATGTCATCTTAAATTTCTCTCTCAAGAACCCTCAGTTTGTTTTGATAGAATATTTTTGATCAGGATGTTTAGATTATGATTCAATAAACCTTAAGTTTGCGTAAGTTATTATTTTATTGCGATTTCTAAGTAAGTAACACCATGGACATTTATTGTTGGATGCATGTACTTATAGTGGATTTTATAGTAAAAGTTGATAGAATTCTTAGTGTTTCAACATTGTTTACGCATTACTGATGTTTCATTACTAACATAAAACTTAAAAGTATTTAGTTCTCAGAATTTATTTTCTCTGAATTCTGTTGATGGAATCTGGACAAAATTTGAGAATGACCCATATAGGCATAAAATATAACATAAATGTATGGAACGCCGTCACTGCCTTATAGCAGAACACTACTATTGCATTGTGTCAACCTTCCATTACATTATGTCAACTCTTTATGACATTAACCCACACTACTATTGCATTGTGTCAACCTTCCTTTACATTATGTCAACTCTTTATGACATTAACCCACACTACTATTGCATTGTGTCAACCTTCCATTACATTATGTCAACTCTTTATGACATTAACCCACACTACTATTGCATCGTGTTAACTTTCCTTTACATTATGTCAACTCTTTATGACATTTAACATACTACAATTATATTTCGTCAACTTGCATTTCGCTATGTTTACTTTTCATGAGATCTTAGTTTTCATTAACTGATGTGAAAAGCTTATGCCATACTGTGCGCACTCTTCTACATTATGTCG
The DNA here is from genome assembly GCF_032062105.1 of Saccostrea cuccullata. NCBI lineage: Eukaryota > Metazoa > Mollusca > Bivalvia > Ostreida > Ostreidae > Saccostrea > Saccostrea cuccullata. The sequence goes on from NW_026927781.1 coordinate 8,810, forward strand.
ATTCACTATTACGTTATACGATCCTCGGCCTTTATATGAGCATAACGTATTTTCCGCGTCCCGCAAGCACTAAAAATGGCGGGAGAGAAAACTGTCGTAGAAGATATTCTCGGCGATTTGGGAATGGCATCTTTAAATGAAAACTTTAGGTGACAAATGATTGACAATCTTGAAACGTGCAAAGCCTTAACACTGCGACTGTGAATTAAAGTCACGTCGAAATTCAATGGTGTTTACTTTAATCTCATAATTAAATAAATCAAATATTATGAGTCGTGCAGCAATCATTTTTTTTCTTTTTATTTTGATTCTTTTTTTTTTAAATAAAAGTCTTAAACTTTGAAGGACATTGCATTAGTTTCACAATAAGCTTAGCTGAATTAAGTTGAAAACTTTTTTCTATAAAACTATAAAGCCTGAAACCATCTCCGCTTTCCGCCGTTGGTCTTCAACCATATACCGTCCCCCTTCCTTGTTCAAGATTCCCATATCTGCCACTGATATGTGCCCATGCATGCTTACTTACGGAAGCCCATTAGTGCCAACCTGTATATATATTTAGGAAAAGCAATATATAAAAGCAAACCTCGATATATAAAGGAAATGCGATATATATAAACAAAACCTCGATATATATAAAGGAAATGCAATATATATAAACAAAACCTCGATATATATAAAGGAAATGCGATATATATAAACAAAATCTCGATATATATATAAAGAGAAATGCGATATATATAAAGAGAAATGCGAAATATATAAACAAAACTTCGATATATATAAAGAGAAAAAGAACAAAGTACGTTATTGGCTATATGCGGCCGAGAAATTTTACTATTTTTAAACTACCATTATTTATGCAAGTCCCTTATGTTTCGTTTACAATAAGATCAAAGCTAAACTCAACTTATATAAAAATGACGTAATATGTTACAGTGACGTCATAATACCATACCAAACAGCGGTTGCTTAGTAAAATCCGTTCATTTTTCATGAAAAATCAGTAAATGTTGATGAATTTGAATATGTTCCCAAGCATTAACCACTTTTATTTTTTGTGTATAAAATAATTGGTTAAAAATCTCCGTCCAGTATTAAATTCGTGTCGGTTAATGAGTGGGAAGAGTATTCATTTTTTATAAATATTAAGTCCGGAAAATTATGCAACATTACCATACCTTATTTTACGCTAATTTTACACAGTATTTACGTAGGAAACGAATAATATCAACAGCTGTTTTAACATGTGAACACAAACAAAATCAAACAAGATAAAATCCACATATGTTTATAATTATCTTTCAAGTTTACAAAATCCATTTAAATTAAAAATGAACCATTTTAGTGTCGGGAATTTCATTGATTGCATGGTTCAGAATGAACGTATACAGCGTTATAATCCTTCCTCAATATATGTGCATTTGATGGTGACCTGATAAAGGATAAATCATACATATGTTATTTTAAATAATCTTTTAAGTTAAGCTTTTATTCAAAAGTAGTAAGACTTTACAAGTATATAGCTATCACCAGCTACATGTACTAGTACGTGATGGTAGTCCTGATGGTTTATGGGTTTTTTAATTAATTAATTTTTTTTTGGGGTGGGGGTGGGGGGTCATACCGTAATGTGTCTTGAATCGTTCCGCGTTTCCGAATTTGCGAATCTTATTTACCACTGTACTTTGCACAATTCAAACTTGTGAATACCCAACAATCATTAATTACAACTAATACAAAAAAAAAAAAATAATAAACGATAAATATGTCAACTTAATCAATAAATTCACGATATCATCCATGAACTTGCTATCCTAACCGAGTAATTGTGCCCTTTAAGAAGCTCATATGACAATTTTTTTTTTCGATGTCGAAGGTTTGTTTGATCTACGAAACAGGACATATTATAGAACGGCAATTAAAAGTACAAAAAACTTTATTATTATTATAACGAAACATTATGAATAGAACTGCATTTACATTGGTATTGCTGGCCGGGACATATTTAGCGGTAATGATTTGTAGTCGGCAATAGTCTTATTGAAAAAAAAATATAGCGGAAAGTTGAAATTTTCGTAGTGTAGCGGTAGTTTTGTTGACAATATGAGCACTGTGCACACAAGTTTATCTTAATTTATGACTGATATTCTGTAATATCGGTTTTGTTCAAATGCCTAGAGTGTAAAATATACCAGCGATCAACTCTGTACATGTAATTATACGTTAACCTCACTGAGAGAATTACCTAGTTGATTTAACTAGTGTGCCTAGTAAAGCTTTCTTCGTGATTAGTAATCACTCTGTGCATGTACTAGCTAAGGTAGTGAAAAGTTGAATGATGGTCGTAAAGATACTTATATACCTAATGAAAATTACTTATAAATTCTTAGATTTACTAACATTATCTAGTAAATCTACCCAATACCTAGTAAAACTACTTTTGAGGTAGTGATTGTATGGACAGTAAATTTACTAGTCTTCCCAGTGACTTTCACTAGTTTTTTTTTTCAGTGCTCAGACCCGCCTCATCATAATGCTTGAATCTTGAGGGGGCTCGGAGTCCCCCCCCCCTCCGGTTGCATTTTCAGCATTATAAAGTATCTTTCCTAAATAAAAAAATCACATTGGAAAGCACCCCAACCCCTTGTGAAACACGGATTCCTTGTAACAAGGTAAAAAAGCCATGAATCTGAAGAAAACTGAATAAGGAAAGTCCCTTGTCAAAACCACCCCCTTTCCCACAAAATGAGATTTTCTCTAGGCTATTCCTTGAGGTAATATTTGAGGAATACACCAGGCACGTAGCAAGGGGGGAGGGGGGAGGGTTTGTGATGTAAGGAAATTGTTGTATTTTAGGTAAAAGAAATTAGTAATGAAGGAAATCTGCATTGAAAAAAAAAATAGCTTCTACACCTCCTACCACCCCCTCCCCCACCCCGGAAGGCAGGATTTCCGGCTTTGGGCAACTATTTTTTTTTCTTTTGGTCAACTTTTTCAGGTAAGTAATTTTTTTTCTCTGGCTGCCCCCCCCCGCAACTTTCAAAAACGATGCTACGTGGCTGTACATGGATGGTTTACAAAAAAAGAGACTCGACAACGAAAGTCTGAAACGATTTATTACAAAAGAAGAAACATTTCTGTCAATGCGAACTATTTAAAGAAGAACAAATGAATGATTGATAAAAAATTCGACCTTACTGAAGCGGAGGGTGTCTGAAACTGATCTAGGTAACTCGTGGAAAGAGAAAGGAGGGGATGCTCTATATACGAAACAAGTGTCTGTGCCAGTTGGGAATGCCCTAATTACCAGAATTAAATTCTTTGATTCATCATTTGAATTTAAAAAAAAAAAGATATATAAAATATCTTAATTTTTAAGATTAAGTATTAAATAAACGCATAAAGTTTTTAGCTCACCTGAGCCGAAGGCTCAAGTGAGCTTTTCTGATCACATTTTGTCCGTCGTCCGTCCGTCTGTCTGTCTGTCCGTCTGTAAACGTTTGACAGTTTCGACTTCTTCTCAAGAATCACTGGGCCAATTTTGACCAAACTTGGTACAAAGCATCCTTGGGTGAAGGGGAATTTAAATTGTTAAAATGAAGGGACATATCCCCTCGCAAGGGGTGATAATCAAGAAAAGACAAAAATAGGGTTGGGTCATTAAAAAATCTTCTTCTCAAGAACCACTGGGCCAGTAAAGCTGAAACTTATGTGGAAGTATCCTAGGGTAGTGTAGATTCTAAATTGTTCAAATCATAACCCCCGGGGGAAGGGCGGGGCCACAATGGGGAATCAAAGTTTTATATAGAAATATATAGGAAAAATCTTTGAAAATCTTCTTCTCAAAAACCAATGAGCCTGAAAAGCTGAAACTTATGTGGAAGCATTCTGGGGTAGTGTAGATTCTAAATTATAGGAATCATGACCCCCGGGGGAAGGGCAGGGCCATTATAGGGAATCAAAGTTTTACATAGAAATATATAGGAAAAATCTTTGAAAATCTTCTTCTCAGGAACCACTGGGCCAAAAAAGCTGAAACTTATGTGGAAGCATCCTGGTATAATGTAGATTCTCAATTGTTCACATCATGACCCCCGGGGGAAGGGCAGGGCCACAATGGGGAATCAAAGTTTTACATAGAAATATATAGGAAAAAATCTTTGAAAATCTTCTTCTCAAGAACCACTGGGCCAGTAAAGCTGAAACTTATGTGGAAGCATCCTGGGGTAGTGTAGATTCTAAATTATAGGAATCATGACCCCCGGGGGAAGGGCGGGGCCATAATGGGGAATCAAAGTTTTACATAGAAATATATAGGAAAAATCTTTGAAAATCTTCTTCTCAAGAACCACTGGGCCAGAAAAGCTGAAACTTATGTGGAAGCATCCTGGTATAATGTAGTTTCTAAATTGTTCACATCATGACCCACGGGGGAAGGGCAGGGCCACAATGGGGAATCAAAGGTTTATATAGAAATATATAGGAAAAATCTTTAAAAATCTTCTTCTCAAGAACCACTGGGCCAGAAAAAGTGAAGCTTATGTGGAAGCATTCTGGCGTAGTGTAAATTCTAAATTGTAGGAATCATGACCCCCGGGGGAAGGGCGGGGCCATTATAGGGAATCAAAGTTTTACATAGAAATATATAGGAAAAATCTTTGAAAATCTTCTCGGGAACCACTGGGCCAAAAAAGCTGAAACATATTTGCCCATTGAAGGATCATGGGGTAGTGTAGATTTCAAAATGTCTAAATTATGATCAGTGGGGTAGGGTGGGGATGCATTATGTATAAAGAGGGGGAAATCTGGTAAAGAACAGAATGGTCAAAACTTCTCAGGTGAGCGATGTGGCCCATGGGCCTCTTGTTATACTTACACGTAAGCAGTATTCGAGTAACTAAAGCTCTCTAATGATTTGATATCCCCATTTCTAAGATTATTTTTCGTCTTTGCTCACAAATAGAAAAGCACAGTGACAGTGTCAATTTGTCAACAATTTATTCCCCATAGTTTCCACCGGGCTTTATTTTTCTAATATCTAGGAAAAAATCGTTTCTGTCCTTTAAATATATCGAACACCGTAAAAACTATGTACAGTCGCAAAAGATGGGTTTTTGTGTCCATTTTTATTTCCAAGGTTAAAAAAGGAATAGACACGAAACCAGTGTTTTTATATTATGTAGATATTTATTTATCATGTGATTCTAAAGGAGTGTCAGGTTCGAAACATTTGAGCATTGTGCAGTGCGCCACCTGTGTATTACAGCTGCCATTTTTCAATAAGACAGGTTTCAATTGCGTTGGAAAGGGGGGGGGGGGGGTGATCGTACTGCAACACAAAAAGGAAGGTCATAAGAACGGGTTTTGGATAAAAAAAAATTCATACTACATTGTAAATCAACAGCAGAAAGCTAGTCTCGGAAAAAAGGAAGGGGGGGGGGGGGCAGTATCACGGGCCCGCTAACAATATAGAATGGGCGTTTATTCCCACTGTGTTCCATAAATTGCTTGAAAGTTTTATTTCATGCAAGTAATTTACATGTGTGCAAAATTGACTTTCCAGCTTCGTGTGCATAGTATTTATTTCTTTTTGAAAAAAAAATAAGAAAGTAATTATACGGAAAACTTAACAAATATACTTAGTATTATAATTTTAAAAAATTAATATATAACTTTTGTGCCACGGGTAAATTCTGTTTATTGTCGCTAAATCAAATACTGGTTAGAGTACCAAGATTCATCAACAACACGTGCAACATCGTCAAGACGGTCCATTCGTCGTTTCCTTTTTATAATTATTTCGATAAATATTTAAAGGATGCAATCGGACTTAGTCCGACGGGAAAATGAATGTCAACATTTCCTGAAATTCTGTGTGTGTGTTGTTTGTTTGTTTGTTTGTTTTTTTTTTTTTTGCATTATCTCTGAAAAAAATTATCTATATGACAGGTTTAGATTAATTTCAAGTATTATAGCTACCATCATTTATTATTCTCCGCTTTCCATAACCTCACATTTTGAAAAATATACAGGATGTTCACTTATAGGTGTGTAACGGTGTATTTAATAAGATATTTGAGGTGGCTCGAACTCCTGGAAAAAAATTAAAATCATGGGTAGTTGTTTTGTGTTCTATGCAGGCAGTCGGATGATTCGCGATGCATTATACGTATATTCATGAAAAATACTGTCATTCCTACCCCAATCTCTGCCATGGCCCAAATGATAAAATGTAAACTTATTGCAAATGAATTTCTTAAAATATCTTTGAATGGATTGATTTCTATTTTACAGACTATCGCATGTCGTTTTAATTCATATCGGAGCTTTGTATGACGCAAGAGAGACATGTAAGTTATTGACGTCGTCTAGCAAAATGAACGTCGGAACTGACGTTACTACCACTTAAACACAACTTTTTATCATAATTTGCCATGTGTTGCACGTAATTAGATATAAACAAGTTATATATTGTTAGAAAGATAAAGTTCTCAACTTTTGAGTTCGATAAACCTCAATTTAGTTCAAGGTTCGGCGAAAATCAACCAATAACGTACTTTGTTCTTTCCACCGCCTGACCTTTAACATGTTTAATTAATGACCTTCATAACAACAGAGACTTCGCCAACATACGATAAGCAGCTCCCGGTCTAATGTTTTGATTGCGATCAGTTGGTGTGGCTGTTTCAGGATGGTATTCAGTGTGTTGTTTTCTTTATTTGTGTATCTTGATAATTATGATGATTAAAACTAAAGCTAAAAAAACTGCTGTTCTTCTTCATGTGCCAAAATTATGTTGATTCTTTGAAACAATTACATTGTATGATTGTACATTTATCTCTAAAATTAATAGTATTGTCTGTGTCTGCTCCACTGTACATGTACATGTATACCAGGGTATATGTTTTTTTTTTTTTTATGTTTCTGTACCATGTGTACCATTTACAGTGTGTGAATGAATTAATTTTGAATTGATTTACATTTCAAAGACTTCAGAGACTTTTCTGCTTAAAATGTATATTAATGCTGGGGGTCTTTTCAATCGAACTATAATTCGGTGCAAACATACAAGTGTGTTTTATCATGCTTTATAAGTTTTTAAACGTTTAACTATGTTATGGAGAATTTCAAATCGATTTAATTTACGACGTGGGACAAAAATCCGCAGTTTAATTATGTGAGTGTGCATGCACTAATTCGTTTCTTTTAATTAATTCCCAAATACTTGATATTTTTTCCACATCATTAAAGACCCTAAAATTATTACAGTATAATTTTACTTGTCACTTTCTTCCCTCACATTCAAATGAAGTGGGTACCTTCATCCTTCCCCTCTCTCCCATTCCGAACGTTATTGATTCTTTTTTAACAATCAATGGGCATACTAGTTAATTATTTTCAAAATGAATTTAAATAAATTTGAATTAGGACATCAAAAAAGAGACTTCCTGTTAAACATTATTATTTTCATAAATTCTCGGTCGTGAAACCAAAGGTAGTACGCCTAAGTTTTTGTAAAACAGTAAACAAGATAGCTCTAGGTTGTAAAAACGAAGTTGATCATATACATGTAAAGCCAATAAATGCACAGAAAATACGATAAATAGTACACTTATTTCATTAATATATATACTAATAATGAAATCAAAGGCGGATCCAGGACCGGCGCGCCGGGCGTGCGCCCCCCTCCCCCCTTCCCCAGTTTCAAATATTTGTATATATAATGTATTATAGGTCCATTATCCTAAATTCCGCACAGCCACCAGACCCCTTTGCCTTCTACTGCGCCCCCCCACCCGTTACGAAATTCCTGGATCCACCACTGTAAATGCTCTTCTTCTCAATTAATTGCATTAGTTTAAGTAATGTTACAATTACAGTTCATAGACATATGCATGTACAAACAAATAAACACTATTTCATAGCAACATTTTGCCGATTCTGGGAAAGTTATAAATGAGTACTGTATAACTGATTCCCCCCTGCCAGGAGTTAGTCTGTACACAATCTTGATGGACAGTCGAGCGCTACAGGTCACGCAGTGGAATATTTTCTCTTTATATATATCGCATTTTTCTTTATATATATATCAAGGTTTTGTTTATATATTTCGCATTTCCTTTATATATATATATCCAGGTTTTGTTTATATATATCGCATGTCCTTTATATATATCCCAGTTGTGTTTATATATATCGCATTTCCTTTATATATATCGAGGTTTTGTTTATATATATCGCATTTCCTTTATATATCGAGGTTTGCTTTTATATATTGCTTTTTCCTTTATATATACAGGTTGGCACTAATGGGCTTCCGTACTTACTAAGGCATATTCAATTGATTTAGATGAGCGATTGGTAGATTTTTGTAATAGAATTCTGGCCCTGGAATGATTAAAAAAAATTACTAACTCCAGTGACGTAACATCTTTTTTGAAAGAGGAGGTCAGCCAGAAAAAAAAATCATTTACCCGAAAAAACTTGAAAAACCAAAAAAAAAAAGTCCAAGCCCGAAAATCCTATTTCGGGGAGAGGGGTCCAACTTCGATCATTCCTATTTTTTCCAGATATATTACATTACCCTTAGTGGATTATACTTAAACAAAAAGTGGGGGTAGGGGCTGTACAGTTTCAATGAACATTACATTTTCTATAGTAAAGTTATGTCTGGGAAAAGAGGGGGGTTGATATTATATGCCTGTAATTTGTCCTAATCAATCAGGACCCCCCCCCCCATCTTACCAGTCATTAAATTACGGTCGTCAACATTCATTATATACTAGATATACAGCTTTGAGATAATGTAAATGTTTTTTAACATCAGGTAATGAACTTTTGGAATCAACATGATAAAGAGTTAACACAATATAAAGATATTATTTTTAAATCACATAAGAAAGAGTTGACATAACGTAATTATATATCCACATCACAGAATGGAGTTTTGACATAATGTAATAAAGTATTGATATAATATAAAGATATGTTCACATTATGTTATACACTTTTTACACCACGTAATAAAGCACTGACATAAAGGTAAGATGTGTTCACCTCATATCATGATGCCCTCGCCGTAAAATAAAGATAAATCCATATCACGTAATAATGCTTTGATATAATAGAAATATACACTCTCAAAAAGGAATGGGCTTTTGACTTCGTGTAATGATAAGTTTAATTATAAAAAAAATACAATTTACTTGACATAATGTAATTTTGACCTCACATAGTAAAGAAATGAAATGATGTAAAGAAAAATTCATTTCATGCAATAAAGTTTAAACACAATTTAAACACATTATCACTTCACATAATGAGTTTTTTACTTCAAGTTATGAAGTGCTGACATCATGAAAGGATGTTTTTACTTCATGTAATGCAGCATTGACATGATGTTAAGATATATTTACATCACCTCATAAAAAATGGACATAACATAAAGATATGTTCACATCACGTAATGATAAATTGACATAATAGATGCATAGATATGGAACGCCATGGCTGCCTTATGTTAGCTGACTTTATTATATGCTGTGGGTTTGTAATTATATGCTGTGGGTTCGTAATTATATGCTGTGGGTCTTTAATTATATGCTGTGGTTCTATAATTATATGCTGTGGGTTTATAATTATATGCTGTGGGTCTATTATTATATGCTGTGGATGTATTATTATATGCTGTGGGTCTATTATTATATGTTGTGGATGTTTTATTATATGCTGTGGGTTTATAATTATATGCTGTGGGTCTATTATTATATGCTGTGGTTGCATTATTATATGCTGTGGTTTCGTTATTATATGCTGTGGTTTCATTATTATATGCTGTGGGTTCATAATTATCTGCTGTGGGTGTATTATTATATATTCTGTCGGTTTATTAGAAACTAGCTTTTCGAATCCGGACTTCTCGTTTTTGGAGTTTACTTGCTCAAAATGGCGGCAACTGCAACAGAGCTTACCGTAATAGGAATGAGAGTACCAAATCCCCCAATGAGCACATTGCTTCAAATAAAGCCATCTGCTCATCCGGGGATTTGGTACTCTCATTGCTAGCGCTCTCGAGCGCTAGCAACTACGTTAGTCCAAATTCCTTGAATACGCATGCTCGTCGTGCATTCTGGGAAAATTGTGAAAACTACCATAGGTAGACCGTACGATAACAATTTCGTTGTATCATTAAATAACTTTGTTTCTTGTGTAGTTTACACTCTAAAGATAACTGCATAATTGTAATACTTCAAATTTTCCCTTTTTTCTGACGGAAAAGCCCGAGTCACCATCTCATTGTTCTAAACAAAGACAAGGGAGGTTTTTTGCTAGCGATCGGCTTAAGCTTCACGGTCGGGCATTCTGAGAAAACTTCACACGGTCTAGCTGTCTGTGAAAACGACCATAGATAGACTGTCCGATAACAATTTCATTGTGTCATTAAGTAGAACGGGTCTTTTCTGGTTGATTCTGAAGTTTTTTATTTACAGTGTAACTTACACTTTAATGTAAACTACACAAGAAAAAACTTAGGTCATATACGTAATCCAAAGATTATAGACATCTAGCTTGCGAGTTCTACCACCTTCCTGGATAATGCCGTCAACCTCATAAAAAATCTCTTTTTTTTTCTTTTCAAAGTTTATTGAATTGGCAAGACACAATAAGCGATTGATACTTCCACACTAATATAATTTTTAATTCTATAAAATACACTTCACAAAAGATTATACCTCTAACAATCAGACTCCATACTCATTAAACATTAAAGACTTCGGCAATATAAATTAGTTAACCACGAACCTTCCTTTCGGCGCTAGCTCGACTATCTTTTTTAAAAAAAAATAAACTTGTTCCTATTACGGTTAGGCCTATTGCAGTTACCGCCAATTTTGAGCAAGTATAACCTCCAAAAACGAGAAGTCCTGATTCGAAAAGCTAGTTTCTAATAAACCGAGAAATTATATGATAATACACCCACAGCATATAATTATGAACCTATAGCATATAATAATGAAACAACAGCATATAATGAAAGAACCACAGCATATAATTATGAACCCACAGCATATAATTATGAAACCACAGCATATAATAATGAAACCACAGCATAAAATAATGAACCCACAGCATATAATAATAGATCCACAGCATATAATAATGAACCCACAGCATATAATAATGAATCCACAGCATATAATAACGAAACCACAGCATATAATAATAGATCCACAGCATATAATAATAGACCCACAGCATATAATTATAAACCCACAGCATATAATAATGGATCCACAGCATATAATTATAGAACCACAGCATATAATAAAAGACCCACAGCATATAATTACAGACCCACAGCATATAATTATAAACCCACAGCATATAATAATAGACCCACAGCATATAATAATAGACCCACAGCATATAATTATAGAACCACAGCATATGATAATAGACCCACATCATATAATTATAGAACCACAGCATATAATAATAGACCCACAGCATATAATTATAAACCCACAGCATATAATTATAGAACCACAGCATATAATTAAAGACCCACAGCATATAATTACGAACCCACAGCATATAATTACAAACCCACAGCATATAATAAAGTCAGCTAACATAAGGCAGCCATGGCGTTCCATACATAGTTGTATGCTATAAGGCAGTGATGGCGTTCCATATAAATGAGTTAAACAATTTCGCCAATTCAAGAGACTAGAATGCAAAATAATACACTTGAATCTACACTATATCAGGATGCTTCCACATGAGTTTTATCTTTCGTGGCCCCGCGGTTCTTGAGATTTTCAAAAGATCCCAATAATTTTTCACTAATTCACAATTATCTCCCTTTGGAAGAGGGAGTGGCCCTTCTTTTGAACAAACTTGAATTCCCTTAACCTAAGGATACTTTGTGGCAAGTTTGGTTTTGGAAAAAAATATTTCAAATTTGTAATTAACTATTTCAATGACAGGAAAATAGAACGTTTATAAACTTCTGTTTTTCATATTTGCTACGGAAGAACTTTTTATAAGCTTTGATTGAACCAAAATTGAATTATTGTCATCCTGTACTATAATGATCTCCTATATAAACTGTATATTCGGTTGTACAGAAATATTTCTTCTAAAAAATTTCAAACTTTATTTTTGTCTTTTTGATCATGAGGGTTTAGATTACATACAGATTAATCATAATACATTTTACCAGCAAAATAACATTCTCATAAATGCAGCTCATATTGCTTTAAGAACAGCAAAGCCATTATGTATCACAATATTTTAAAAGCATCCTTAGGAAGTGTAGATTCATTTTTTTTTTCAAATTATATACTAGTACCTCAACCATTTCTTGTGAAAAGACCTTTCCTAGGTAGCATATTTGCCTGCATGACCTTGGATTTGACACTTTTGCGAGGATTTATCAAACTTTTGAATAGTTGGTGCTAGTCTAAGGGCTTTTAAATTTCACATGTATGAAGAGTAGGATCACTTTATGCATAATATGGCCCTGTACTTATATCAAATAATTAACTATCACCCTCTTTCCCATTTCATATATCAGAACAAGATGTGTTTGTGAAACACTATGCGCCCCGCGGCAATAAAGTTCGAAAAAAGCTACTTTTAGCATGTAAGTCACAGTCAAGGTCACAAGGTCATTGACCTTGGTGTCATTTGAAAGAGCTTACTTAGTGAAGTATGCATACCAAATATGAAGTCTGTATCTTTCATGGTTCAAAAGTTATGGCGAAGGTTAAAGTTTGCAGACAAACAGACAAACAAACAAACAGACAAACAGACAGACAGGACAAAAACAATATACGTCCCTGATCTATCGATCCGGGCGCATAATAAAGGAGAGGGAAAATTACGTCATGATTAATAGATATGTGGTAACCAAAACTCCAAGTGAAAAATTCTGCATTTGCAACCTAAACTGAGCGGTTTTGATTTTTCAGAAATTTCTTATCACAAGGCTTACCTCTGAGGTCAATAAATTATGACTTTTTGGGCTTGGCCTTGGAATTTGACTTGAAAATAAACATAATTTGGACATAACTTTTGAATGATTGGTGTTCGGCTTAAATATTTTAAGATAAATTGACCGAAACAAGAGCTTTCATTACAACATTTTTGATCTCTTGACCTTCATTTAAAAAAAAAAACTAACTAACATATGGGGCATCACTGTTTCACAAACACATTGTTATGCCACCATAATTGAAGATTCAGGGATATATAGTTTTTGTCGTTCCGTCCGTCCGTCTGTCTGCCTGTTTAGCTGTCTTTCTGTCTGTTTTTCAGCAAAATTTTTAACCTTGCCCATAACTTTTAATTTAGTGGATCTACGACTTTCATATTTCACATGTGTATTCCTTGTGACAAGACCTTTCTTCGGGTACCACCAAAATTGACCTTTTGACCTTGGAGTTTAACCCAATTTTCCACAAAAATCCAGACTTTTACTTTGGACATAACTTTTGAACTATAGAAACTAGGACTTTCATAATTCACATGTATTTTTTGTGGCAAGACCTTTCATTGGATACTCACAAACTAAGCTTTTGACCTCGGAGATTTCCGAACTTAACCTTGGCCATAACTTTTGAATGGTAAGGGCAGGACTTTCATACTTCGCATATTTAATCCATGTGACAAGACCTTTCATTGGATATCAAGAACATTGACCTTGACTTGCGGTTTGACCTACTTGGCCATAACTTTTGAAATATAGGGCTAGGGCTTTCATACTTCATATTTGTAACACTCGTGACAAGACCTTTCTTAAGAAACCAACAAATTTGACCCGTTGACCTTGACATTGGAGTTTGACCTACTTTTAAAAATCAAACCTTGACTATACACTTTTGAAGGGATGGGGCTAGAGATTTCATACTTCACATATTTAATCCTTGTGACAAGACCTTTCATTTGATATCAAGAACATTGACCTTGACCTAGGGGTTTGACCTACTTTAAAAATGTTTAACCTTGGTCATAACTTTTGAACAATAGAGCTAAGACTTTCATACTTCACATATGTAATACTTGTGACAAGAGTTTGACCTACCTTTCAGAAACTTATCCTAACTTTTGAACAGGTGGTGCTAGGACTCTCATCAACCACAATTGTATTTCTTGTGAGATACCCTACTTTGGGTACTAATATATTTAATTTGCATTTAAGAAAAATTTAATCTTCGCTTCGTTGTTATACGTGGGCATCAGTGTTTCAAAAACACGTCTTTTGATGCGCCCGGATCGATAGATCCTGGGGGTATATTGTTTTTGTCCTGTCTGTCTGATTGTCTGTTCGTTTGTCTGTTTGTCTGCAAACTTTTCCTTCGCCATAACTTTTGAACCATGAAAGATAAAGAATTCATATTTGGTATGCAACTCCACTAATTAAGCTCTTTCAAATGACACCAAGTCCTTGTGACCTTGATTGTGACCTATATGCTAAAATAGCTTATTGTCTGCAAACTTTAACCTGCAATAACTTTTGAACCATGAGATACAGAGACTACACATTTGGTATGCACACTCCACTAATCTAGCTCTTTCAAATGACATCAATGTCAATGACCTTTTGACCTTGACTATGACCTATAATGTAAATGCTAAAAACAGTATTTTTTGTCTGAAAACTTTTACCTTCGCCATAACTTTTTAACCATGAAAGATAGAGACCTTATATATAATATGCTTACTTCACTAATTAAGCTCTGTCAAAGGACACCAAGGTCAATGACCTTTTCACCTTGGCTGTGACCTATATGCTAAAATACCTTTTTTGAGCTTTCACCATAACTTTTGAACCAAAAGAGGGAAAGACTTCATATTTGAAATGCATACTTTACTATTTAAGCTCTTTCAAATGACCCAAGGTCAATGACCTTGTGACCTTGACCTGTTTTCTCGTACCTACGCCATAATTTTGAACCATAGGAGATAAAGACTGCATATCTGGTATGCAAGCTCCGCTAATTAAGTTCTCTCAAGTGGCACCAAGGTCAGGGATTGTGACCTTGAATATGACCAGTATGCTAAAATAGTTTTTTCATACCTTTGCCATTTTGAACCATAAGAGAAAGAGACTTCATATTTGGTATGCTTTCTCCACTTATCAAGATGTCTTTTGACAAAACCTTTTTTCCACTTAAAAAAAATTTCCTTGGCAATTACTTTTGAACAGTTGGTATTTGGGCTTCCATTCCTTACATGTGCATTCATTGTGATTAAATGCGATAACACAAGACCTTCTACACAGGTACCATTGATTTTGACCCTGTGACCTTGAACTAGCAGTTTGACCGACTTAAAAAAATACATACTTAGTAATTGGTCATTAACCTTGAATGGTTGGTCCCTTGGCTTCCATATTTCACAAAATATATATTCACACAAGAAAGTTCTTTGGTTAACAAATGTTTCATTTTTTGACCTATAACATTGACTTCCAGTTGAGAAACCTTAACATTCGCAAAAAGCTACAATACGGATGGGGGTTCATAAACACATCGTGTTTTAAGATAAAAAAAAAAATCTAAACTGTTTTTAAAGGGTTTAATAAGTGCTTGTGTTATAGTAAACAAGTAACTCTCTAAAATCTAAATTATTTATTTTATATATTGCTTACAATTCTGAATTTACACGATATGTGCATATCCAAAAGTATAGTCTTCTTCCTTGGATGGTGGTATACAAGTTATAAAGTATGTATTTAGAAATCGTCGGGCAATGATTATTTTTATATGATGAAAGTTATGGAATTTTGCTGTTGATCTTTCTCTTACAAATCAACAGTTTGTACATGTATAGATTTGATCTTAGAAAAAGATGTGTTAATGAAACAAAGCCCGTGTTGTAGCTTTTTAGGCCGCATTTCCTGAAATTTTAAACCTGATAAAACACCAAAGTGGTGTTCTGATAATTTATCATTTAGAGTCAAACCTACTCATGTGTCTCCATCAAGTCCTGAGTTATTCTTTCTTCCATCGTAATAGGGGAGGGGATATTAAAATAGGCTTGGGCCGCCTTGAGGCCCCCCGGTGGGTCCAGGACGAAGCCCTGATTGGGACCTGGGGGCGAAGTCCTATAATTGGGACCCACCCTGGGAGCGAAGCTCTGATTGGGAGCTTGGAATTGAAGTCTCAGGAAGCTCTAAATGATGTAAGGAAAAAAAAAGATATCTACCTAGTAAAATTTTTTACATTTTCTCGACGATACTATAATTATATCCCTCGCTTGGATACCCCCCCCCCTGCTCCCTTGAAAAGCGGGAGGGTATATAATAATCGGGAATTCCGTCCGTCTGTATATTACGCTTTGGGGTACTGGGTATGCATCTCTTATCCGCAACTCCTGTTAACCACCGAATGAAATGTAATGAGACTTTCAGAGAATCTTTATTAAAATGCTATTGTGCACCTCCTATTTTACTTTTTGATCTGACACATATTTTGGGTTTCCCATAGCTAAACATGGATAGTGCCATTATATTCTTACCTATAACGTGAGGTGTGGCGGCTTCTTTCTAACATGATATGGGACACCACGAGTTATTCTTCTTTGCATGTTACCGCAATTAGTCTGGTCCGATTTATAGAAAAAAAATCTTCTAACGGCAAATAATTATTATTTAGTCCAGCATAGATTTTTAACCTAATTCGAGTATGCTGAATCCGAAAAAATATGCTGGCCTTCATGAAAATGGCGTTAAAGAGGCGATTCAAAATGGCGGACATCCAATTTTCTCTCAATATCGTTAAAAAAAGAAAAATAATGTGTGAATATCTTACTGAGTGTAATACAAGTATAAAAATGATAATAGAATGCTAACATTATCAGTTTAACTCAGAAAATTTAGTCGTTTTTACACTTAATTCGAATTTTCTCTGATTTATTTGTCTATTGTTTCTTTATTCTTCTTTGTTCAGGATTTTACATTTGCAAACATCCATACACTGCAAATTTGTATTTTTTCCTCTACATCTCAATATTGTACAATTGAATGATGGTGCACCTGTAAGTTAAAAGTCAAAATGGCGATTCAAAATATCGGATATTCCTTTTTTTCAAATTATTTCCTAATATCGTTCACATAGGAGAAAGGATTTGTGAATATCTTATTGAGCGAAGTACAACTATGTAAAATTCCAATAGAACACTAATATGATCATTTTAAATCGGAAAATTAAGTCGTTTAAATTTGAATTATGTTATTTACCTCAAAATGACAATTCAAATGACGTTTTATACACTCGATTTCGTAAAATACTCAAACTGCTTAATTTTGAGTCTTGATGCAGAAAATAAATTACAGTTTGTTTTAATATATATAGTATATTGATTATTCCATTAAATATGAACAAACAAAAAATGCTAGAAAAGATTCATTTTTTTTCTGGATATAGTTAAAACAAACTTGACTCAAGAGTTTCCAAATTTCCCCCCTTGTATTTGACCGTGTTCCAAAGCCTTTGAGTCCCCGTCCACCTAAAATCATTCCTGAATCCTGTCTTTATCAACTCGCATTTCTGCCTCAACATCCCTCAGCACACCATCAAATATAACTGAAGAAATTCTTGTCCGATTTCATCGAATACTTTGTTCTAGCATTTTAGCACTTATAAGAACTTAGTATTATCCCTTAACATCTTCTATTCCAGGTTTATTTGCTATATGTTTCAGTCTGTCTTCGGAATTTGGTATTTTCAACACTCAAGTACAATGGTGCCCCGTGTCAAGGGTGGCAACTGGCAACCCACTTGGCACGTAAAAGATCTTTTCTCTGGAGTTTGAAAAAGAGTAAACTCGCTGGGGGCCGCCAGAGAAACCGATTTCAGAAACCGATTTAAACTAATGGCCCGCCGAAATATGGCAGACAAATTGCCTACTCGGCGTTAAACAATATTCAATCAATCAATCAACACTCAAGGAACAACAGATTTATGTTCAAATGTTAAAAGTCTATTTTGTTTTCCAAAACATTATGCAAAATGAAGAAGAGGTACTGTGAGCAATTAGCTCACTAAATGATACCCCCGTCTCCCATATGAATATAATAATGACAGTGTCCATGTTTTGCTATGTGAAACCCAAAATATGTGTTGGATCAAAAAGTAAAATAGGAAGTGCACAATGGCAATATGTAATAAAGATTCTGTGAAAGTTTATCAAATTTCATTCAGTGGTATGAGAGGAGTTGCGGATAAGAGATGGGTACCCCAAAGCGTAAAAGACGGACAGAGGGACATACCGATTACTCGATAAAAAAATCTCTGATATTCAAGACATGTAGCTCTTTATTTCGTAACTGCGTATAGATTTGCTGTCTTTTAGGGTAGAAAGGTCATTCTATTAGCAAGAAAATTCTCAAACGTTATCATCTGGAATCACATTGTGTGCATATTTTGGTGAGAAAAGTTGTATAATTATGCAATTTAAGTGAGCTTGTAGATTCCTCGTAATTCCTATCACTTACAAGCTTTCGTACCAAAAGGCCTAATCCATTCTTGACTTCGATCTAATGAACACTTCTATTGACAACAAAATTTTCTTGAACACTTCTTGAACACTCCAAGAACTTTACTAGGCAACTTGATCTACTTCTTTGTTAGGATAGTGTAAGGTTGTATCAAGAATCGAGGGAGGATTGAACATAAACATTTTCAAACATGAATAAAGAAAAACCTGTAATTTATTTTCTGCAAAACAAATCAGAATTTAGCAGTTTGGGTATTTTACGAAATCGTGTGTATAAAACGTCATTTGAATTGCCATTTTGAGGTAAAAAAAAACACATTTTAAATTTAAACGACTTAATTTTCATATATAAAGTGATCATATTAGTGTTCTATTGGAATTTTACATACATGTAGTTGTACTTCGCTCAATAAGATATTCACAAATCCTTTCTCCTATGTAAACGACATTAAGAAATAATTTGAAAAAAAGGAATATCCGCCATTTTGAATCATCATTTTGACTTTTAACTTACAGGTGCACCATCATTCAATTGTAGAATAGTGAGATGTAGAGGAAAAAATATAAATTTGCAGTGTATGGATGTTTGCAAATGTAAAATCCTGAACAAAGAAGAATAAAGAAACAATAGACAAATAAATAAGAGAAAATTCGAATTAAGCGTAAAAACGACTAAATTTTCTGAATTAAACTAATAATGTTAGCATTCTATTATCATTTTTATACTTGTATCACACTCAGTAAGTTATTCACACATTATTTTTCCTTTTTTTAAGGATGTTGAGAGAAAATTAGAAAAATTGGATGTCCGCCATTTTGAATCGCCATTTTGACCTCTTTGACGCCATTTTCATGAAGGTCAGCATATTTTTTTCGGATTCAGCAAACTCGAATTAGTTTAAAAAACTATGCTGGACCAAATAATAATTATTTGCCTTTAGAAGTTATTTCTACCTTCTTTTTAAAAATCAAGGCCAGACTAAATAATGAGAGGGCAATTTTCCATAGCAAAACAAGGACACTGCCATTATATTCATATGGGAGGCGGGGGTATCATAAAGTGAGCTCATTGCTCATAGTACCTCTACTTTAGAATCTGCCACTGCAATGGCTCTACGAAATACATTCGGCAAAAGAAATGTTCTAATTTTTTAGAAAGTAGAAGCTGCAGATAGAATTTACCCAAACAAAATAGAAAGAATGACATCAAATACCGGTATTTTTTGCTAAACAAAATATACTAGTATCCAATCGGACAAAGCATGCATTTATAAGAAATGAACAATTCCACTATAAAGGTCTCGAAAAAGTTGGTTCATAACATCACACATGCTAGTCCGAAATATCTGACGTATTCCATGCTTTTTTTAGCTCACCTAAACCGAAGGCTCAAGTGAATTTTTCTGAACACATTTTGTCCGTCGTCTGTCTGTCTGTAAACTTTTCACATTTTCGACTTTTTCTCAAGAACCACTGGCCCAATTTTAACCACACTTAGTGCAAAGCATTTTTGGGTAAATGGGAATATAAATTGTTAAAAATTAAGGACCAGGTCCTCTCACAAGGGGAGATAATCAAGAAAAGACGAAAATAGGGCGAGGTCATTAAAAAAATCTTCTCAACTACCACTGGGCCAGAAAAGCTGAAACTTATGTGGAAGCATCCTGGGGTAGTGTAAATTCTAAATTGTTCAAATCATGACCCCCGGGGATTGGGTGGGGCCAAAATAGGGAATCAAAGTTTTAAATAGAAATATATATAAAAGATCTTTAAAAATCTTCTTCTCAAGACCCGCTTGGCCAGAAAAGCTGAAATTTATGTGGAAGTATCCTGGGGTAGTGTACATTCTAAATTGTTCAAATCATGCCTCCCCGGGGGGGGGGGGGTGGGCGGGGCCACATTAGGGAATCAAAGTTTTACATAGAAATATATAATATTTACTTTAAAAATCTTCTTCTCATGAACTACTATGCCAGAAAAGCTGAAATTAATTTTGAAGCATCCTTGGGTAGTGTAGATTTTAATTATCCAAATCATGACCCGTGGGATACGATGGGGTCACAATAGGTCACAAGGGGAAAATCTGGTTAAGAATAGAATGGGCAAAGCTTCTCAGGTGAGCGATGTGGTCCACTGGTCTCTTGTTTAAAAACGATTTTGAGATTTTGAGATTTGACGTTTTTTTCAGGCACGCCAAATATTCAAATTGTTAAAAAGTCTTGAAAGTTGAAAGCGTCAGTTTTTCAGACTACTCACATTCTTGCCAGATTGAGCATCAACTTTGTAACCCAAAGTCCTTGGAAATTCAGTCCTGGCAACTGAGAGACAGGACTGAAATGAGAACAATTTATTTTGATTGTTTGATTATTGGTGTTTTACGCCGTTTCGGCAATATTTCATATTTCGTGGGGGCCGGAATTTATGTTGAATGCCTAGTTGAATGCCTAGTGTATTTATGGAACAATATGGATTTATTTCCGTATCCTTGAAACATATTGTTCATTATAATAGTTATGACTCGGTTGTATGGTGGTCGTACAATTGTATTCTTTACATTTCAGCACCTAAATCCCTATCCTTTATAAATTATAAACTCATTCATACTTAGGTTCACAAAGCACTGAAGCACTGTGTAACTACGCTGTATATGAACCCAATATACAGCTTGAACATGTTAATGTTCTATTGAAAATCATGAAAAATGATCCTTTGAGGTTGAAAATGCCTTTGCGATTTTACGTTTTTGCTTTCTCTGGGTTTAAATTGAAAGTTGAAGAGAACTATTATGATTGAAAATTAATTTGCATTTACATGATTTAATGATAAATGGAATGAAAAAGATGCTTTCTAAATATTTCTTTTCACGGATATCTTTAATCGAATGACTGCAATTTAACAATAAAAATACATAGGTATATCTTAGAAATGACTACATGTATTTATAACTTAGATTCCTGTTTTAAAAGTAAGAAAAGGTACATAAAAATATTCTGTTTTCATCTGTTACAAAGAGTGAGGCCAGGATAGTATCACGGGGATACATTTGATCAATGTCAATCGGATTTAACAAGTGGAACAAATTCAAGGTCAAGGTCTTTGGGTAAAATTATCTTGTTACAGGTAGTAGAAAAGTAAAATATGAAAGCCCTATCTCTTCTCATTCAAAGGTTATGACCAATGCTTTTGTGACAGATGAACAGATCTAGACGGACAGACTAAAAGACATTGGTTACACAATGTCATGACTTTCTCCTATCCGGGGCTCTTTAGTCACATAAATAGTGGAAATTTAGCTTGAATGTTCACGCTTCATTGCTGTGATGTCATGTTCCGTCAATGGCAATATATGTTTCCACCGCAATTAGAATCAATGTCCAATTGACATTATCAGTTAACATAAAAATTCAAAAACTGCAAATGGGTACCGGGTATTGAAAAGGTCGCGTCAAAGTTCACTTTCTAACCATGTTTTACTTGAATATTTTAATGAGTTTCAAAATATTCTTAATTCAACCGGTCAGAGTGGGATAGCATCGTACATTTTGGCTTAAAGGTTTGCGACGATGCCTTATGTCAGACACTGATACTTCTTGTACAATGGATATGTCGAAGTGAATTAGTGTGCTTTCTGTTCAGTCCCATCATATTCAAGATAAGATTTTACTGATAAAAAGATTTTACAGTAGTTTGTTTGTTTGTTGTTTAAAATTCCCTCTTGAGAATTTATTTCACTCATATGGAGTCGCCACCACTTGCTGATGGAGAACTGTAAATTTTGATCATACTCGGCACTCGGGGCCATTGATCATTGAGGGATCTTTATTCGTGCCAGCACTTACTACGAGCGCAGTTTATCCTATCTCATCCGGAAAACCGCTCCCCACGTCTCATAGTGGGAATCGAACCGGCGACCCTTACTTAGATCAGACGCTCTACCACTGAGCCGGCCACTGTTGTAAATATAAACTTTTAATGATGAAAGTCTATGGCGTGTAAAACGTTGCTAGATTCGATAATCTTGTAACGTATATTCAAAATCTTGTGATGTATGTTCTAAACCTTGTGATGTATATTCAAAATCTTGTGATGTATGTTAAATATCTTGTGATGCATATTCAAAATGTTGTGATGTATATTCTATAATCTTGTGATGTATGTTCAATATCTTGTGATGTATGTTCAATATCTTGTGATGTATATTCTATAATCTTGTGAAGTATGTTCAATAATCTTGTGAAGTATGTTCAATAATCTTGTGATGTATGTTCAATATCTTGTGATGTATGTTCAATAATCTTGTGATGTT
>NW_026927782.1:0-31569 GCF_032062105.1 Saccostrea cuccullata
CTATACCTAACACGTACCGGTATCTGCATGCATGTTTGCCTTGTTCTTATTTGATTAAGATTAAATCTTGCATATAGAAAACTAATTATAAGGCCATTCACATAGCTATCAAAGTAAATTACCTGTATATATAAAAATCAGGATTCTGTGCATCAGATTCATTGTTTGTTGATAATACGTCAATGTGGAAATAAAGTCTTCGTTGAGCTCTGTGATTTTCTCTTTTCCTGTTTTCCTGTTACACTATCTGTATAGATGATATAAAAGCATGGTATGAATGAAAATATGAAAATAAAAACAGTACTGATTAATTCCATTGACATGAGATTAAATGTTAACAAGACAAATAGGGGACCAGACTACAAGACAAAGGGGACCTCTAAAAACATCAAGGTGGGATCAGGTTCCATGAAAGACTTAAGCATTCTCTGTCGATCGTTCACAGCTCTTGTGTGCTCATTGTCATGATTGGGTAAAGGGGAAATCAGTTTACCACATCTGTTTAAATATTTCAATGTTTTGCTGACAATAGACGATAAAACCAGAGAAATACTACACATCCCTTTTTTATTTGTGAGATTCAGAGAACTTTATTTTTGCGTAATTACGGTCTTTGAGCGAAAATATAATTCTTGCGATTTTATTTATCAGCATATTTTTTGCGTAAAGGGCATCACACCACTGAAGTTAATTAACCAGCATAAGTTGTCGCTTGATAATTTGCAGTTTAGGCCTATGAAGAAAACAAACAGGAATCAACCTCAAAACTCCACTGGAACAAAACACACTGGAAGGATATCAAATACGGAACTCTATAACATCAGAAGCGGGATCACGTGCCATGGAGGAATAATTAGTTATAAGCATCCCTTATATCCACCCACTGCGTGTGTGATATAGCAAGCTGTATTCAAGCTATAAATTCAATCTATTTTGAAAAAAAAACTATTTGTGTGGAGTTCCGAAATCACCAAACATTGGCATTTTGTGGATTAACCACCATGTCATGATAAGGGAAACAGGGAAATCCGTAGACAGTTTATTGAATAAAATTGTCCAACAAATTGATTAAAAAACATTAAAGTAAGAGGTGAATAGAATGTACTTACTGACAAGACCATTACTTGCTATATTAAGCGGGTTTCGAGATTGTATCTCTCCTGCGATAGAGGCGCAAAAAGTATCCATTCTAGCATGGAGTGGGACAGGTTGTTTCTATATACTGCAAACGTGCATAAATAAATGAACGATGTACAATACATGTATAATAACAATATACTATCCTTCAGCACTGACTCTTGCTGTCCATTGTAGTTCAATTTAATTAACACATGTGTCAATGTAAAATACTTCTATGTAATATATATTTATCTCCATAAATTTTATGTCTGTTTATTCTACATGGGGCAGAAGTGGAATTCTGTATATCCTTTAGAACCGACTCTTGCTGCCTCTTGTTGATGTTTCAAACATAGTTTTATGTGTTTTGATATATGTATATATGTATACCATAAATAATAATTATGCACATTTTTGTACAACAACCCATCATGTATATCTGTATATATGAAACTTTAAAATGCCACCAATATATATATATCAGTATATACATGTATATACTTAATAGAAGAATTGCTCTTCACCATATGTTGTATTTTGTCTAATACTTTATAATGTTTATAAGTAATTATATATGTTATATGTTTATGCCCAATGGGCCTTGATTTGGTAATAAATTCTATTCTATTCTATTCTAAGCACCTACATATGATTTTCATTTATACATTCATGGATATTAAACAGGTAAAAATAGAAATTACATTTGTTTAAGACATCTTAGAATTTTTTTTTCATACAAGAGCGATGTCCGAGTATTTGGTTTCTGCGTGAATTAGTCAAACCAGGTAACGTGACCGTGAGTGTACGGAAGTTTCGCGAAATCAGTGTAAACAAATATCGAACCATCAAATAATCGATCCTATCAATCGAATTTGGTAGATTTTCCAGCGTTGTTGGATACTTAGGTAGCTATGTTGCTGAATTTATATTATGATTACTCCTCATGTGTAATTAATATTTCATTTAAGAATATTTTTTGGAAAATTGATTCAGTCAATCTCTACTTTCATTTTCTAACGTTAGCAATAGTAATCATTACAGTTGTCATAAATAATAAGAAATGTCACCAACATTAATAAGATATTTGAATTCAGAAATAATTTATCTACACATTTCGTATAATATAATGGAGTTTTTACTCTATTTCCATGGTAAAACTGATATTTCCACATGAAAATGTGAAGGTTGTCACTTTTTTCACATGATTGAGTTTCTATGAATTTTAAACAGAAGAACGTGTCAACCTAAGATGGGGAAATTTATGATTATGATAGAAAAAAATTGAAGAGAAAGCTTTTGTAAAAGTCATTTACTAAATTATGTACCATAAATTATGGTACATAAAATACCAATATTTTTTTCTAATTCTGACAAAATTAACTGTATTATTAAATAGCTTGGTTTTTGTATGTTAATTAATCTTATTTACACATATAGAGAGAACAGAACCAAAATGGCATCCAAGTATCCTGGTGGTGGATACCAACAGCCCCCTCCGTACCAGGGGCCTCCCCCTCCCTACCAGTACCCACAGGCAGGGGTAGGTACACTATAGTCAAAGGAATATATGATAGTTATAATCTTGGTGAGACTTTATGTTAAAAAAAATATTGAAAAGGAGTTTCATTTATATGTGTATTAAATGAACGTGTAATGTACAAGAAAGGACTAGTAGTACTTCATGATTGATCAATGGACATTATTAATTAATTTGCATTTAAAAAAAAATGTGTTCACTAGATTTGAAGGCTTTGGAAAGATAGGACAATTCTCAGTTAAGCTTGGACTTTCCGTAAGGCCTGGAATTCTCGTCGTTACTTAATTAGCTTCTGAAATTTACACAGCTTTCATACACTGTTGAAAATACATGTGATAGACATTCTGGCGAATGTCAACAAGTGTACCGAATAACCAATAACATTGTCCCATCTGGCAAAGAGGTGGAGTTTAAGTCGTCTCATCGTTGTCAAAAACAATTTTCTGAACAACAGTTCCTGATTTTATTAATTTCTTAGCCAATGAGAATCTGTTCCCCATTTGACAGACGCTAATTACGTAGTGCCGAGAATGCCATGCCTCACTGAAAGTCCAAGCTTAACTGAGAATTGTACAATGTTTTGTTTTTGTTTTAAGCCTTCTGTTATAATACAACAATATGGTCAATACCCCCCTCCTCCAAATGTGAGTAAACATTGGTTTGCCATGTTTAAATTCCTCTTCACTGTGTTCAGTTTTATGATCCTTCACTGAAAACATACTAACATGTACATAAATACTTGATAATTGTTTTAAATTGGGTTTTCAGTTTTTTTTAGCTCACCTGAGCTGAAGGCTCAAGTGAGCTTTTCTGATCACATTTTGTCTTGTCCGTCTGTCTAGCTGGCCATCTGTCTGTCTAGCTGTCTGTCCGTCTGTAAACTTTTCACATTTTCGACTTCTTCTCAAGAACCACAGGGCCAATTTTAACCAAGCTTGGTACAAAGTATCCTTGGGGGACGGGAGTTTAAATTGTTAAACTGGAGGGCCAAGTCCCATCACAAGGGAAGATAATCAAGAAAAGACAAAAATAGGATGGGGTCATTAAAAAATCTTCTTAAGAACCACTGGGCCAGAAAAACTGAAACAAATGTGGAAGCATCCTGAGGTAGTGTAGATCCTAAATTGTTAAAATCCTGACCCTCAGGGGTAGGACGGGGCCACAATGTGGAATCTAAATTTTACGTAGAAATATAATGGAATTTAAAAAAAAAAATTCTTTGGATGAAGAACCACGGGGCCAGAAAAGCTGAATCTTATATGAAAGCATCTTTAGGTAATGTTGATTCTAGATTGTTCTAATCATGACCCCTGGGGGAGGGTGGGGCCACAATATGGAATCCAAGTTTTGCAATGAAAGATGATGGGAAAATAATAAAATAAAAAAGTACAGGAATATATCTCTTGCACATCTATAGGCTAAAGTTAGAAATACATTGATACAGAGTGATGCAATATTCAGTTTAGTAGTTTATATCATACAAACCTTTTTTTACCTTTCAGACAACAGTAATAGTTCAACAACAGCATAGGCCACCCCCTACAAATGTAAGTTTTGAAATTAATTGAAAAAAATTATTCATTTTGCCCAATTTATAACATATTACTAGGGATGTCAACGAGTACCCGGTTAACCGGGTACTCGATCGAACGTCCGAGTATCGAATACTAAAATCAGTACTCGGTTACTCGGATGTATATTTTTGAATATTTCTTAGCTTATTTATTAATGCATTAAACAATCTGTTTTAAAACGTAAAATACTCATTGCACTTGTACATACAGTAATTAGGGTTTCCTACTCCTCTAAATGACCGTTATCGCCTGTGGCAATGTTTATACAGTAATTATCGTGACCAAGCACCTGTAACCTGGCTTTTCTCACCTTTGACTGTCTTCTACCCTTATTTTTGATTAACTTTAATTATTTGTTTTCAATGAACATCGTTTAAGGTCTATTATGATTTAATAAATTTGACAATCTTGTTAATTCTGCGAGAAGTCTTTTAAAAATTCTCGGGAAAAGAGACAGATGATTTTGTCCGCGCGATTGTTGATATGGTTGTGTTTGATTACCTGCCAATACAAATGGTTGAAGCCAAAGGCTTAAAAAAACTTATGTCCATCATTGCACCAAACTACAAAATACCATCCCATAATACTAGAAAATGTTCGAAAAGTGTACTAAAACCGTAAATCCGCTCTGTTAGGCGAACTTGATCAAGTTCAAGTTAAACTGTACGACTGATACCTGGACGTCAAACGCAACAAAGAGTTACATTACAATATACGGAGCAGATTAATTTTTGAAACAAAAAATCTGTGAACTACTTATGATTTTATTTCTTGTGTTTATCTGATGAATAAATTGAACATAAACGATGCTATATTAAATTTCATCGGGCACGAAGTGCTCATCGTTGTTACAACAGAAAAACCTCCTTTCAAAGCATGTGGTTTTATTTCTACAAGAGTTTACAATGTTTACTTGTTCATATTCATTTACACTTTTACCGAGTACCCGGGTACTCGATCGGAAAAACATCCGAGTAACCGAGTATTAAAAATTGACCGATTTGACATCCCTACATATTACATATCATTCTTTGCAGTAACTGAGTAAGGCAATTAAGTCTATGCATTCTGCTAGTATTTACAAATTTTTAAAATTGGGGTATAGTTTTGTATTTATGACATGTTTATCAATCAACATTTACCAGATAGAATAAAAACTCTTCTACTTTTTTTACTGGGTTTAAGGTGTGGGTTAAGTTATTCCATGCAGTGTTCTATTTCTCTCTCATCTCTTTATTTAAAAAAAACTTTTCCATCACTTTTAATACAGTGGTATATCCCCTTCTTGATTGGAAACCAGTTGTGTCTATGAAACATTTAGCCCATATTTATAAAAGTCCAGTTATATTGCTTCTCATGCTTATAGTACAGAGTACTGTATCTCAGTTATCATATTTATGTTATTTATTATAGCATGGTCTGCTTGGATCCCTGTCAAAAGATCTGAACAGGCTTGGTGGATTTATTCAGAAAGAACTAGATTCTGCAGGAAACATGATCAGAACTGAATATCACCAACACAATTACGGACCTGTTCTTGTAAGATAAATCTCATTTTTATGGCTCAGCTAGTGTTAATGGCTCATGTGAGCTCTTCTGGTATGATCAAATAAAGTGTTCAATGCATAATTCTGTCACTTATTTGGACTTTTTCAAATATATGGTCAAACCTCATTATCTCGAACTCTTAGGGACCTAAAATGAACTTCGAGATAATCAAAGATTTAAAAAATATTAAGGGTAAAATACTAAGGATTCAGTAGTTGGGACTTAAAAATTACTTTGACATAACCAAGGTATTCAATTCAAGATATAGGTATAATGTATTAGAGATACCTAAGTTCACTTGTATAATTTATATTTAATTGAAGTTTCCTGAATTCATAAAGTTTTGCCACATCTTTGTAGGAGAACTTTGTGACTGGTAACCAGGTACAGCTAGTGTCTAAGTCCAGTGGACGGGCCCTACAGATCGTCCAGTCTTCATCTGGTCAGCTGGTGGTTGACGGGATGGGAGTTATTGGACCAGAGGTTTATAATGGTAGGTGGCTAGGTGTTTGTATTATCAGTAGGTATGCCAGGAGATATGTCTATAGTAGATAAATTTTCAAAAAATATATATATCAGAAGTGTTTACAAATTTCATATCATTACTTTTCCTGCGGTATATTTTTAATATATATGCATTCAAATGATTTGATCCAAAGGGAAAAAGAGGTTTGTTTTTGTTTTTGAATATTATATTGCATTTTGTCTGTTTTATAGCTGTCTGGACTGTGGTTAATGAGGGAAGCAATCAAGTTCGCCTCCACAACAACTTCAACTACCTGGCCATAGTTAATGGGCACACGGTTGTTATGCATGTGGTGAGTATTATCTAAAAAGGTGCATTCTCTAAATGAATATCACTTAGGCAGATGACAGCAGAACTGAACTGTGTACCACAAAGTAATTGTTTTAATTCATATAAGTCTTTTTTTCTAGATTGCTATTAAACTACAGGTTCATAAGGGACCTGATGTATTTTCATATGAAAACATCTTCTTTTTTTTTCAAAAAGAAAATTCACCCACATCTCAATGTTTGTTGTAAAATTGTTGGACCGAGGTACTGATAAAATACTCAAAAACTGAACTTCCACAAATGCAATGAAACAGATAAATATATTGTTTGATATAAAGAGTATATTTGAATATTGATTTCATATCCTCTTTTAGCCTCAGGGCAGCCATCTTGGGATCGAGACAAAGTTCTTGTTAGTGCTAAAGGGACAGAACTTTGTGTGTTTGGAGTCTTGTAAGGAGAGGGGTAAATGTGTGGGGATACTGGGAGATGGCTCACTGAAGCCTGCAGCTGCCTGCTCTGCCAATGATGAGCATGCCAAATTTGGAGTCTACCTTGCTGTAAGATAAATATGCATGTATCTTTTTAAGGAATCACTGTCTAGTTTTGAGGGTATGCCAGGGCATCAACAATAGTGGGAAACATGGGATAATTTGCATAACGGGCGAAGCCCGTTATGCTAAAATTATCCCATGTTTCCCACTATTGTTGATGTCCCTGGCATACTCTCAAAACTAGACAGTGATTCCTTATATTTCCATTTTTACTTGAAATATCCATCTTAAAATAAATCGAAATACTGTCCAATTGAGTAGATTTGAAATGCACAAGGCCCCATGACGTCAAATTTGACTATAAAAAATAGTCCCAAAAAACACGAAACAAATTTATTGATTATTTAGTTACCGTAGTCAAATAGCAACATTTATAAAATAAACAACAAAAGAATTTTAAATTATGATCAAAGAAATCTTGTTAACTTTAATTATATATGTGACCTAGATTTAGGTTGTCGGAAGCACGAACATATATAGGCACTATGTCACTTCTCCGCCGCCATATTGAATGCAATGTTGCAGTTGATGAAACGGGAGTTGGTCTGCATGGTCAGGAAACCGATTTGTATGGATGTTAAAATAACAGAAGTTGAGTTGCTTAAGAAGTCGGATGGTAATGACTGAAGGACGCCGATGTCTGTATCAGATGATGGAGTACGTGCAGATCCATGTGGCAATGTCAATTTTTCCACGTGGCTGTTTAACCATGTTTACGGAAGTGGAGTTCTGGGTCTCGCGAGGCCTCGGTGATAGTGGACAGCGTTGCGCTAGTGACTTGCTTTCGAGCCGAAAATACATTATTTATTTTGTTTGTTAAAAAGATATATCATATCAAATTACTTAGTAAACAATTAAACAAAACATCTATTTTTCTTTCGTATATTTATACGCCAGTGATATACATGCAGGTTGACACCTGACCTTTCAGTAATAGAGAAATATACATACCACAGGGTATTACCATGAAATTAACAAGAATCGCTTTTGTAGTGTTTATCATAGAGAAAACAATTGGAAATGGAAATATTACACAGTTAACTGCTGATTTTTTTTTTCAAATGAAGATTTACTTGCTCTAGCTTGCAATGTGAAGAAAAGATTTGACTTCTTGTCTTGATTAAACATGATTGGTTTTTCTTCTATACATATGGAAACTATGAAATGTTAAACTGAGATTTGTTTATACCACCAGTTGGTTTAACCATAACCCATCCTTTTATTTTTAGAGCACTCCATTCTCTAAATATCCAAAACAGAAATAAACAGAGCAGCCACAGAGTTCTAGGCATTTTACTGAGGCATGTGTGATTTCTTCTTTTAGTTTAATCATTCCGTGAAGAAATTGATCTGGACATTATCAAAAAACATTTATTAAAAGATATTCCGTGTATATTTACAAAACCATTAATTATTATACTTTTTGAGTGCAGTACGTGATTAACATAAAAAAGATTATTGATAGCATATTGTGAATGTCTAAGGTCATAACTAGGAATTAAAAAAAGAATGCTAATTTGTTAGATATACTTGTTGTGTATAGTATTTATTTTGACACTTGTACTTGCATATTAACTTTTTGATTCACTTGTTATACACCTTTTCTGTATTTCTTACTCTTTCCTGTCCTTCATAGTACTGTTGATAGATTTCACATCTTTGACTTTGTGTGTTGAATATTTGACACTCTATATGTCATCATTTTTTTTTTATTTATTTAATTGTTATTATTAATAAAAAGGCCATGATTTTTACTTTAAATTGTACATTTAGTTTTTGAAATAAAAATTGTTTGAATTAAAATCAATATGCTCATCATATGATTTTAATAGCTGCAGATATGTAGTTGTACCATAGTTAGGTGTGATTTCTTTTGTTAAAAGTGTGGGTTTTCTGTACATAACCCACACTTTTCTATAACTCCGCCCATCGAGTCGGGACAAAAGAACTATTTATAAAACGATCATGCACGGTTTTTAAATGAAACAATCATACCAAACTTAGGAGAGTAAAAAGGGGTAAAAATTTCAATTGTATACAGCATTTTGTAATGAATAACAGTTAAAAACGGCCAATAATACTTTAACTTTAGTTAAAAGTGAAGAAAAAAAAAACTTCAGAAATCGCTTGATTTTTAAAAAAAAAATTAAATAGTGTAATGACCAGCTTAGTAGATTTCAATATATCGTTCCTTTGATAACCAACAAAGGAAACACGGTACATACTTGACGTAAAAACAAGTGTACACTACTGTACATAAATAACCTTTTCGATCTAGCCGATCAAATATCTAATTTTCATTAAATTAAAACATAACAAACATTTCAATCAACGTACCACTGTGCACGGCAAAGTTTGTATCAGGTTTACAAAAATTTAAGTTAAACCAAGTTCATATTAAATTTAAATTACTAGTATGTAATTTTGACGATTGAAATTTACGAAAAAAAAATCATATCAAATTAACATATATCATTGAAACCAAACTCGTTATTTTTTCAATTACATAAATCAAACTTTTTAAACGGGCTTAGATGTTTAATTTTACTGTCGCTTGCGTGGCCCAGTGGTTTAAGCACCTGCCCTAGAGTCAACATATAAGAAGTTGAATCCCACTGTGGGACGTGGAGACCTATAAAGTATAAATAGAGGTCCCGTGTCGCAGGAGGTGTAGACAGGAAGATCCCTCACTGTTCAATGACCCTGAGGACAAAATTTGTAGCAAAATTTGAAAAGTATATTGTATACAAATCACTTACCCTATATTCGATGGACGTGGTCAGAAGGACACGAAGGAGCGTAAAATCATATAAAATCCAAATGCATATTTGAAACCAAACACTTAATGTTTCAATCACGCGAACCAGTCCGACCGATTCCTAAGCTGACTTACATATGAAAGATTTTTGAAAACTATGGTACAAGTCATTTACCCCATATCACACTGTTGATTATGTGTAGATACCCGATGGACGTGGTCATAATGACAGCTCGGGAGCTACGCTCCCTCGTGTCATTATGACCACACCCATCGGGTATCTACACATAACCAACAGTATGATATGGGGTAACTACTACTTAACTTGTCTGATAAAAAAATATATGTACATCTGTCCCTTTATTCAGACCAATGAAATTCAGATCTGCAACAAGATGAAAAATTTATTGTTTCTTTAAAAAGGAAATTAATTATTAATCATTTACATTACGGTTAAATATTTACATCATATGCTGGCTCCAATTCAAGATGTACATAATATTTTTTTTTATATATATTGCAATGGGTTTTTTCTCTTGAAAGTTTGAAAATAAATAGAACGTAACATTATAACAAATGGTATTTGTCATATACTATGAGTATGGTCTGTTCCTGCCTGTCGGCCATTCCTTCCCTGACATTAGTTCTGTTTTTAACCATTTAAAAAGTAAACAAGAAAGGAAGGTCAGAATGGGGTTACACAGTATGTCTAATTTTAGCTCCACTGGTCAGAGACGGAAAAGCTTAATATGCAAAAACATATAACTTACGTAAGTAGACTTAACTAAGACACATAATTCTATAGTTTTGTTTTTGTAAATCCATCCATAGACTTCTGAAAAAATTCCTTTAAATATTATGTATGGCACGCCAAATTCACAAAAATGAGATAAACCTAGTTTCACAATTGATAAACTAGGTGTATCGACTGTAAACTATAGTTTACAAACCGTAAACTATAGTTAACGATTCGTTAAGTATAGTTAACGATTCGTTAAGTATAGTTTTCGTCTGTAAAACTTTATTTAACGGTCGTTAACTATAGTTTACGAATGCTAAACTAAGTTTATCTGTCTGAATAAAGCGTTAACAATAGATTTTGTTGATAAACATAGATTCACGTTTGTAAACTATAGTTTACAATCGTAAACTATAGTTAAGAGTTGTTAATCATAGTTTCACAAATCGTGAAACTATATTTATCAGATCGTTAACTATAGTTAACGGTTTGTAAACTATAGTTTACAAATCGTGAAACTGTATTTATCAGATAATCTATGTTTTGCGATCGCAAATGATTGTTTTCAATGTTAAGTATAGTTTACGGTTGTGAAACATAGATTATCGCGTTAACTATGGTTTACAGGTGTAAAATATAGATTAACGTTGTTAACTATAGTTTACAGTCCGTAAACTATAGTTTACAACCGATAAACCTAGTTTATCGACTATGAAACTATGTTTTGCTCATTTTTGTGGATTTGGCGTGCCATAATTATGCACTACGATTTTGACCAACAATTGAACTTGACTCTGAAATGATGACTTGAAATGAGACTGTTGATATTGTTGTTTCATCAACTTGCTTTTCAGTAACTCGATATCGGTAATTCATTAGACGAAAGGAATATTTTTTAAAAAATCAGTCAAGATGAATTATTGCAATAATCCGTAATTAAACACCGTTAAAGATGTTAATTATTATAAGATACCTTTAATTGAATTGCTGAGCGCATCAAATGAATTGATGATACATAAGGTATCAATTCTGACGTGAAACAACTGTGATAATTTAACAACCATACATTGCAAATATAAGTTCATAATTCTAGTTCTGAGACCTTTGTAAACGGTTTGTATATCAAAAACAAAAGAAAGAGGGCTTACAAGGCGTAGACAATCCCCCATTTTGAGATAATGTCTCTCAATTTTCAAAAAAAGTTATATTTTTCTAAAATCATGTTCTCAGTAATGTCATCTTCAAAACTCTTTATTTTATTTTACTGGACGACTTTTCATTTGGCAATCTTTTTTTTTTTTTCAAAGTTGACAGCTGAGCATAATTAGTGGAAAAGGGGTTAACTAGAGCCATAGAAAATGATTTTTGAATATGAATGGGTTGATTAAGTCTCCAATCTTCGTTAACGCTTAAATGATGGAAACATAGACAAGAAATCTATTTCATTTGTCTAAAAAAAAATGGAATCTGAACCCTTCCTGTATGAAAATTGAACATTTCTGAAAAAAATGTACGCTTCAACAAATTACACTGGCAGACTGTGATAACGCATATACTTCGTACCGTCGTGGTTAGCGCTTTTGATCTTGCGCCAACCCTCTCTGTGTTATGGAGAGAGTTCGAATCATACGTGAAGCTTTTTTTTCATATATCTTATAAACATGAGTAAAAAATAAATTATTAATAAGATATTTAAACAATAAAATACAGAATTAAATCTGTAAAAGATGATATTAAGGAGGCTAGGGGTTCAACTTATTATTTTTTATTAACCACCAGATATAACTTAAATTTTGGGATATGATATTTTAGAATGTCAACTATCATTTAGCAAAGAAAAATTTCATAAATTTTAGCTTTAAAATTTGATAATTTTATTGTATCTTTATTATATGGAGCTCTTCTTCTAATGGAGATCAAAATAGTCTAAAAATGGCCACGACCACCCAGCCTCTTTAAGGATATCCGATCCTTAGCCAGGAAGGATAACTCCAAAAATTCATATTTAATTTGAAATGCACCAAAATGAAGTTAGAAAATGAAATTTTTTCATGCAACAATTTTCATTTTATTCATCATTATAGGATTCAAGGTCTGTGGAAGTCTTAGAAAAGGTCTTATAAAAGTTGACATTTTGTACCCTATAACAGGAGAAAAAATTAATACAGTTTTACAGAAACAAGACTTTCTTGAATCCAGCCTTAGATACCAATGCTTATTAGCATGATATGAAATGAGTAGTGATTTGTGGTGTCTTGCAATGATAGCAAAAGCCTTTTACACTATGTATTATAGAATACATGACGGAAATAGAAGACAAAAAATACGAAATAAGTATAAAAATCATGACAATTTCTCTGAATGCCTGGATACCTATCGTTTTTTAACCCAAAATATATTTGTTGATCAATTTGCAATTAGAAAATGCATTGCTGATATTCCAAGTCCCTTTTTCTGCAAAAATATTGGAGATTTGACAATTTTCCCTACATAATATGATTAACTGTAATCTTTAACTTAAAAAAAATACCATGGATAAATTTACATAATTTTGTGGATTCAGAAATACTTTTATGAGTATTTTTGATTACTTAACAGCTAATTTCATACACCTGAGGATCGGACTACCTTAACCATATAGTTTTGAAAAATATACCTTCATGAACTTTTAGAATTGAGAAATGTCTTTTCTCAGAGCGGGGGATTGTCCTCGCCTTGTACGCCTCCATTCTTTCCGATTTTTGCTTGCGGTCTCGTATGGAATACGCATGCTCGGCTTTACGGTCGGGCATTCTGGAAAAACTTCACGGTCTGGCCGTCTTTGAAAAGGACCATAGATAGACTGTATGAAAACAATTTCGTTGTCATTAAATAACAATGGCCTTTTTCTGTTTGATTCTGAAATTTGTTGTGTGTGTGTGTACTCTCAAAAGTAAACTACAAAAAATAAGGTCATACATCTACTTGCAAGTTATACCACCTTCCTGGACAATGCCGTCATCCTCATAAAAAATCTTTTTTTTTTCTTTTCGAAGTTTTTTGGCTGGACACAATAAGGGATTGACAGAATGCAGTTCCACACTAATAAAATTTTTAATTATATAAAATACACTTCACAAAAAATTATAACTCTAATTTCCAGACCCCAGAATCATTAAACATTAAAAAATTCAGTAAAATAAATTAGTTGATCATGCACGAACCTTTCTTTCTGTGTTTAAAAATTGCTACGGCGCTAGATCACTTATCTTTTTAAAAAGATAAACTTGTATTTACTATGTTACTATACCAAAGATTTTGTATCGCAAATCGCATCAAATAAAGGTAACATCAAAGAAGACATTTTGTGATAAAAATTTAATTCCATGTTAGGATCGAATTCTCATTTAAATAATATCTGTGCAAGATATTTTATCATTTCTTGCTGAATGTTGAACATCAAAATGGATGCATGAACTGCGGTGACCTTGACACAATTTGCCTCTGATGCTTTTAACCAAATATATTTGAGGTTGCTGCACTGTGCTGACCAGCACTGGCTGCGCATTGACTTGTTGCATGATAATCACCAACACAGGAAGCGTACGCCATCACGTGAGGGATGTAGTTCTGCTCGCGCACTCCATGAAGGAGATGCGCCATTGGTCCTCTAGCAAATATGGCGACGTCTTCACCGCCATGCGTTTCCATTGACAGTGGAACTGCTGACTGGTACACGTAGTGTTTACTAGCTTGAATGAGGATAAACTAAGAATGATAATGATGCAAATACTATCGCTCCAAACGGTGAGGAGGCAAAATAAATTGAAATAATGAGATGATTCCCTGACTTTAAAACATTTACAAGCCCCACATGAAAATGTGGCAACTTTTGTAGATTTCTTATTGTTACAATATGATGTGGAACCTACTTGTATCAACATGTCTTAAGTCTGGGCGATGGGAGTGCCATCCTGGGCCGTTTCCATACAGCAGGGTAGTGTAAGGGTTATGATCACGGGCCAGTGAAATGTAACCGGGTCTGGAAGACATCAAATCTGAAAAGTCAACATTGAAGGAAATCATTATGAAAAGTAAGGGGTATTTTCATCTGCAAGGTACTATACTCGAAAGGAACACAACAATTAAAATTAACAGTCATAAAAATAACATCTACCTACTGGCCTATATCCATATAAGACATAGACTTATTATGAGAGATTAAAAGACAAATAATCATCGAAAAAGGTTCATGAAAAGAAAAAGAAACAGCTTGTAGACACTGATTAATTTAGCATCAATAATTTACCGAATATTCCATTTCCTCGAACTGGATATCCAGAGATTACAAACGTGTGAGAATGATCGGCAGTTACAACAATAAGTGTGTCTTTTTCACTTGTTATGGTGTTGGCCTTTTCAACTGCTTGGTCCAAAGCTACCACGTCATAGAGAGATCTTACAGGTTCACTACCGTGATGAGCGAGATCAATTTTTCCGCCTAAATGGTACAGAGTTGAATTTACTTACTGGTATATATATGTAGTGTAACGTTAACATTTCGAAGAGACTGGAGAATCGGTGCTAAGTAAAAGCGCATCATAACCTTCTACGAGTAGGAAATACCCCTTTGGGTTCTTGGATAGGATTTGAATGGCTTTTTCCGTCATGTCTTTGATGTGGGGTTCCCCGGCTTTTTCATAATGAGGATCAGTGCGATCAATTTCGAAGTTCATGTGGCTTGACTCAAATAAACCTGTCAGTTAAATGCATACCTATTTTACTATGTTTGTATACTTTTTTAAAATTACAGATACAATACTGTAAAACATGTTATGAAATTAAAATAATATATTCAAAGACTACCCAAAAGAAAATCTGTATTTGCAGGATCCACCGAGTTGAAGTCAGTCTCGTTCCAGACATATCTGTATAATTTGTGTCTCCGTTTCTTGTCATCCATCCAGTCCTATAACACCGACAAATGGCCTCATAATCAAAATGACAAGGTATCGAGCATGAGCTTTGGTTATGGAATATTATCTTTCAAAAGACACATACCTGAATTAGATTTTTCCCGTCTTTTCTTCCATGAGCTGTGTTCGAGCCTCGTTCTGGATCTGTTGCATCCGCTGGAAGAAAGAATCTTCTTCCGCCTCCCATAATAACCTGTTATAAACAAAGAATGACCATGATCACAAACCTAGACATCTGCACTATTCTTTTTGTAATCATGGTGTAACTTTACTAAATACTTGAGAGTTGAAACACTCGCTTTTAAAGCAAATATATAAGATTCAGTATAATTTGTTCTACTTGTTGAAGTATTTTTAATACAGGAAATAAGAAATTCTCTGCTTAATTTTGTTTCTATACTTGGATGTCTGGATTATCCTCCACTAATTGACGAGCGATGTCTTTACACCCTCCTGTCACATGCGTCATTTCTGCGTCACCTTCCCAGTTCCTGTCAGCCACGTTGGCATACGTTCCCGCTGGGGTGGCATGGGTTACTCTGGTAGTTGTTACAACGCCAACAGACTTGCCTTTCGAAAAGAAGGTATGATTTTTTGTTTCCAAGAAGACTACATGTATGTATAGATAGTGTCTTAAAACCTTTTTAACTCTTATTGATATCATTCGTCGCTATCTGAGTAGCATATACATATCTTATTGAACAAGATCATCACAGCAGGACAAAGATACATGTATAACAATGCATAAAATAATTTTGTTACAAAACCTTTCATAATGATTTAGTCCTCAGATACAGTACATTGTATGTCAAAGACATGGTTGTAAAAAATGAAACAAAAATAAACATGAATAATTAGCATGACAGTAATTGACTAATTATGTTCCCCAAACGAAGTTGGGGAACATATTGTTTTTACTCTGTTTCTTATTATGTTCCCCAAACGAAGTTGGGGAACATATTGTTTTTACTCTGTTTCTTATTATGTTCCCCAAACGAAGTTGGGGAACATATTGTTTTTACTCTGTTTCTTATTATTATTATTTTTCTTCTTCTTCTTCTTCTTCTTCCTGGGTACTTTTTTGTCCGGGAATGATCTCGTAAACTATACATCCGACTAAGGTGAAATGTTTTTAGGGTCAGTAGACATGTTATGTAGATTTGCGGAACGAAGGTCATTTTGCGTGCACGTGCTTGCAAGAGCGTGCACGTGCAACATGTGAAATGACCGATTTAATTGATATAGGCGTAACTTTTAAAATTTTTGATGAAATGCTTTGAAACCTATAATATATGGATATATTAGAAGCATAGACAATATGACATGGTCAAAATAGCAAAATCTCACGCGCATGCACGTGCGCTTTGCTCTGATTGGCTGAAACTAAAGTCTCAATATCTTTCTTGTTTTTTGACGAAATCCTTTGAAATTTTGAAAATTGCCATGCATTATGATATTCTACAACATGATATGTAGCAATTATCATGAAAACACGTGCATGCACGTGCGCTGCAATCTGATTGGCTTAAACTTTAAATAGCTATAACTCCCTTGATTTTCAACCAAACAGGATGGGAATTGGAACATAGATAGATATACTGGACTACTACAAGAAAATATGTTCACCATGCACATGCATACACGTGCATGTACGTGCGCTGCAATCTGATTGGCTGAAACTTTAAACAGCTATAACTCCCTTGGTTTTCAACCAAACGAGGTGAGATTTAGAACATAGATAGATGTAACGGACATCTACAAGAAAATATGGTCACCATGCTCATGTATGCACGTGCGTGCATGTGAAATGAGCAAAATCAAAAAAACACTTGAATGAGCGTATCTTTTTAATACTTTTGGAATAAATACTTTAATATTTAGATATTTAGTATATTAAAATATATAGATTGTGTAGACAAGATGATATGGTCATGACGCACATGCGTTCACATGCGCACGCGTGCAATGCTAAAATTTGAATGAACTTTGTACACTTCTGGGTAAACGTTGTTAAAGTCTCAAATGCATCGAGTTTGTCTTATTTAATGAAGCTTACAGGGAATATGGCACCAAAAGGGAGTTGGGGAGCGTTTGGGGAACATCTGTAGCACTAGTTATGTTCCCAAACGTTACAATTAGC
Organism: Saccostrea cuccullata; assembly: GCF_032062105.1. NCBI lineage: Eukaryota > Metazoa > Mollusca > Bivalvia > Ostreida > Ostreidae > Saccostrea > Saccostrea cuccullata. The sequence goes on from NW_026927782.1 coordinate 17,720, forward strand.
ACTAGTTATTATTATTATTATTTTTCTTCTTCTTCCTGGGTACTTTTTTGTCCGGGAATGATCTTGTAAACTGTTCGTCCGAGGTAGGTAAAACCTTTTTAGGGTAAGTAGACATGTTATGCAGATTTGCGGAATCAAGGTCATTTTGCGCGCACGTGCTTGCAAGAGCGCGCACGTGCAACACTTGAAATAACCAATATAATAGATATAGTCGGAACTTTTCTATTTTTTGATAAAATGCTTTGAAACTCATAATGTAAGGATACATTAGTAGTATAGACAAGATGGCATGGTCAAAATAGCAAGATCTCACGCGCATGCACGTGCGCTTTGCTCTGATTGGCTGAAACTAAAGTCTCAATATCTTTCTTGTTTCATGTCATAATCTTTTGAAATTTTGAACATGGTCCTACATTATGAAGATGTAGAGCATGATATATTAAAATTTTAATAAAAGCATGCGCATGCGCGCGTGCTGTAATCTGATTGGCTAAAACTTTAAATGGCTATATCTCCTTTGTTTTTTGACGAAATGCGTTGAAATTTAAAACATAGTCATGCATTACGATATCCTAAAATATGATATAGAAAATATTCATGAAATCACGCGCATTCACGTGTGCTGCAATCTGATTGGCTGAAACTTCAAATGGCTATAACTCTCTTGTTTTTCAACCAAACAGGATGGGATTTAGAACTTGGATAAATATAAGGGACTCCTACAAGAAGGTGTAGTCATTATGCACGTGCTTGCACGTGCGTGCACGTGAAATGAGTAAAATAAAAAATACACTCGAATGAGTGCATTTTTTAATACTTTTGGATTAAATGCTTTGATATTATTAAAATTTTAGATAGTGTAGACAAGATAAGATGGTCGTTACGCACATGAACACGCGTGCAATGCCTATTTTTTAAATATATTTTGTATTTTCCTTGGAAGACCTTGATTAAGTCTAAATTCCATAAAGTATTTCTTATTTAATAGAGATAACAGGGAATATGGCACCAAAAGGGAGTTGGGGGAGCGTTTGGGGAACATCTGTAACGGTCCCCGTTACAATTAGCACTAGTTATTATTATTATTATTATTATTATTTTTCTTCTTCTTCTTCCTGGAACTTTTTTGTCCGGGAATGATCTTGTAAACTGTTCGTCCGATGTAGGTAAAACCCTTTTAGGGTTAGTAGACATGTTATGTAGATTTGCGGAATCAAGGTCATTTTGCGCGCACGTGCTTGCAAGAGCGTGCACGTGCAACACGTGAAATGACCAATAAAATAGATATAGCCACAACTGTTCTATTTTTAGATGAAATGCTTTGAAACTCATAATGTAAGAATACATTAGTAGTATAGACAAGATGGCATGGTCAAAATAGCAAGATCTCACGCGCATGCACGTGCGCTTCGCTCTGATTGGCTGAAACTAAAGTCTCAATATCTTTCTTGTTTCTAGTCATAATCTTTTGAAATTTTGAACATAGTCCTACATTATGAAGATCTACAGCATGATATATAAAATTTTTCATGAAAGCGCGATTGCTGCAATCTGATTGGCTGAAACTTTAAATGGCTATATCTCCTTTGTTTTTTGACGAAATGCTTTGAAATTTAAAACATAGTCATGCATTAGGATATCCTAAAATATGATATAGAAAAAAATTCATGAAATCACGCGCATGCACGTGTGCTGCAATCTGATTGGCTGAAACTTTATATGGCTATATCTCCTTTGTTTTTTGACGAAATGTTTGGAATTTTAAAATATAATCATTCATTTAGATATCCTTCAATACGATAAAGATAAAAAATTATGAAATCACGCGCATGCATGTGTACTGCAATCTGATTGGCTGAAACTTCAAATGGCTATAACTCCTTTGTTTTTCAACCAAACAGGATGGGATTTAGAACATAGATAAATATAAGGGACTCCTACAAGAAGGTGTAGTCATTTTGTACGTGCGTGCACGTGCATAAAGTAAAATTAAAAATACACTCGAATGATCGAATTTTTTTAATACTTTTGGATTAAATGCTTTTATCTTAAGTATATTAAAATTTTAGATAGTGTAGACAAGATAATATGGTCGTTACGCACATGAACACGCGTGCAATGCCTATTTTTAAATATATTTTGTATTTTTCTATGAAGACCTTGGTTAAGTCTAAATTCCATTCAGTATTTCTTATTTGATAGAGATTACAGGGAATATGGCACCAAAAGGGAGTTGGGGAGCTTTTGGGGAACATCTGTAACGGTCCCCGTTACAATTAGCACTAGTTATTATTATTTTTCTTCTTCTTCCTGGAACTTTTTTGTCCGGGAATGATCTTGTAAACTGTTCGTCCGATGTAGGTAAAACCTTTTTAGGGTTAGTAGACATGTTATGTAGATTTGCGGAATCAAGGTCATTTTGCGCGCACGTGCTTGCAAGAGCGTGCACGTGCAACACGTGAAATGACCAATATAATAGATTTAGCCACAACTGTTCTATTTTTAAATGAAATGCTTTGAAACTCATAATGTGAGGATATATTAGTAGTATAGACATGACGACATGGTGAAAATTGCAAGATCTCACGCGCATGCACGTGCACTTCGCTCTGATTGGCTGCAACTAAAGTCTCAATATCTTTCTTGTTTTTTGACAAAATCCTTTGAAATTTTGAACATAGCCATGCATCAGGATATCCTACAACATGAAATAAAGCAATTATCATGAAAACACGTGCATGCACGTGCGCTGCAATCTGATTGGCTGAAACTTTAAACAGCTATAACTCCCTTGGTTTTCAACCAAACAGGATGGGATTTGGAACATAGATAGATATAATGGACTTCTACAAGTAGGTATGGTCACCATGCACATGCATACACGTGCGTGTACATGTGCTGCAATCTGATTGGCTGAAACTTTAAACAGCTATAACTCCCTTAGTTTTCACCCAAACGGAGTGGAATTTAGAACATAGATAGATGTAATGGACTTCTACAAGAAGGTATGGTCACCATGCTCATGTATGCACGTGCGTGCACGTGAAATGAGAAAAATCAAACATACACTTGAATGAGCGAATTTTTTTTATATAAATTTGGATTAAATACTTTAATATTCAGTATATTAAAAATATAGATTGTGTAGACAAGATGATATGGTCATGACGCATATGCATTCACATGTGCACGCGTGCAATGATAAAGTTTAAATGATTTTTGTACACTTCTTTGTTAATGTTGTTAAAATCTCAGATGCATAGAGGTTGTCTTATTTAATGAAGCTTACAGGGAATATGGCACCAAAAGGGAGTTGGGGAGCGTTTGGGGAACATCTGTAACGGTCCCCGTTACAATTAGCACTAGTTGTAGTAGGTCATTCACCTTGTACAAGTGACCAGTCCAGAATGGACGTAATTTCTGCAGCCTGGGTAGTGTCACAATGTCCTCTGACGATCTGGGCATCAACACCAATGGTTCCCATGTTGGTCTTTACCCCAGAGAGGTAGGCAGTGGCTGTCCCTGCAGAATCTGGAGTTTGGTGATCTTGGTTGTATGTCTACAGAAAAAAAACACTCTTAAAATAGCATGCTGAAAGAACTATATGCGGTATATTGCATATCTTTGCCCCCACGAAAGTGAAATTTTGAAAAATTCTTGAAATGTGCTGAATTCTATAAATTGTATGAGAGATATAAATTAATAACAGAACATATTATAGTTTCAAAGTAGTTTATTGACAGTTTTTTTTATTACGTCATAAACTAGTCCGATTTTATATCATTTCTTAGAAAGAGGAAAAAATGGACAAAATTTCAACAATTTTAGCTTTAAAATTTATAGAGCGCAAGTTTGCTCAGGAAGAATATTTACATATTTCATTGATATTATCATTCTAAACATTATATCAAAATATTGAGCCTGATCAGACCTGCGCTCGGTGACTTTCACTCAAAATATCGACGTAATATATACATTTTTCTGTAGAAATCATAGAAATTTTAACTTTACGTCATTTTGGTGACGTCATTTCAAACATATGACGCCATTGCTTATGCTTTGAGGTCAGCATATACCACCCTGTTTAAGAACATAATTAAAAATTTCCCCGTCAAAGTTTGATTTGGGGGCAAATATTGGTTATAACTGAATAAAGTTCTTAGACAAAAATCGAGCCATATAACAGTATAAATACTAGTACTAGCTTGGGACAAAAATTCTTTATTCATATGCGTTTTGTGACATATATTTGGCCTTATACAACAAATTCGTGATTAACTCAGTTCTACTATGCTAATACATTGTATTTCTGTAGTATTCAGATATCTAACCTTGGAGAGGGCCACGTTGGGGAACCTCTCCCAGGATAACACTGTCTCCTCTCCTGTCTTGTTCTGTAGCTGACCTTTCAGAATACGCCCTCCTGTCACCGTTGACACGCCCATCCCATCACCCAGGAACATGATGACGTTTTTGGCCTCACCAACAATGGGTTGATTCTTTAGGGAATTTTGCAGTGTGTTTTGGGCCTCGTTTCTCCAAAAATATCTTGCTGTTTTATAAGATAATAAATTTAAATGAGATTAACCTCCATCCCACCCCAAATATCATGTTTTACAAACTTTCTTTGATCAAATAAGAGATTATATGAGTTTTCGTTCTTTTTACAGTATAATTTTAACTTACTAGTACTCATTTAAACATCACATTGTAATACATCTATGATAAAATTAAACGACAAGCTATAATATGGCATTGTATGTTATATTTCAAGCTTATCTTGAGAAATATTGTTCAAAATGAAATCGGTACAAGTAGCAAAACTTTAACGAAATATCTAGAGCATATGTTGCACTTTAAAATGTCAAAGGGTTTCTCACTTTCGCCAAGCCCGCTGTATTTGGTCTTGTCAAACAAAGTATGGGCGGCCCGCTTATCCCCTCCCACCACATCCTGTCCAAGAATAAGCAGAACAGCAACTGCCAAAAGGAACATGTCTGCGGCCGAGGACACCGTATTATGCTGTGTGAGAATTACTGTCACCTGAAGATAAGGGCAATGTCTGCGATATTTACGAAATAATAGATAGTAATCTTTTGGTGCTCTTAGGTGCTATATGATGCAATATATCATTGGAAGTGTGAAATAAAACACAAAGCCAGTTCTTTGCTTTTTGCAACTAAAGTGGATACACAGTTTGTTTGCATTGAAAGATTTGGTTTCATGAGATTGAAATTGACAATATATAATTATGTCAGATTAAAACACATTGTTATTAAAATTAATGAAATATGGAGGTAACAAACAGTTATCAAGTTCAAAAGTCCACATGAACTATAAAAAGCGGGAGCTGAGCCACATGCCGACCTCTAAAATCATCAGAGATTGGATCAGATGCCATGGAGGAATAAAAACCTCTTCCAGTCGTCACGCCAGCCACGTGCTCCTTGTCATGATCGGACAAAAGTAAATATCCTTAGACAAATCAGCCCGTAAATAATAGCCTGAAAATTAGTATCAAAAATGTAAATCAGGTTATTATATCATTCTTATTCTGTGAAATCACTAATTTTCGTGGGGTTTAATTTTCGTTGTTTTCGAGGTGTGGAGAGACCCATGAATCTATGAACATCACAAAATGTAAAAGTTGATATGCATTACTACTTAACATTTTCCAACCATGAAATCAAATTCCTTACAAGCCAATATTTTTTTTCCTCAAACCTTGAAAATTTAAATCAACAAAAATATAAAGAGTCATTGAGAGTGATCTCCCATTTGTAATTCTCTAAGCGGTGAAAAAATACCTGTACAATGAAGCGCATTGAAGTGGTAAAATGTTCCGTTTGAATGAAACACTTTGAGCTCCCTTGAAGGTGGGTTTTAGAAAAATCTCAGTGTAAGTCCTTTTTATTAACAATTTAAATTGGAAAAACACTAAGAATTGTAAAAAAAAAAAAAAAAAGGTTTCGACAAAATGTTAAAAGGAAGCCCGGCTTGGTGGGTTCCAAAGGTTGTCATAGCCAAGGGGCGGCAATTGGGATAAGCTCCCATTGTCTAAAAATGTTCCTTATTGCGTGCGCCTCAAAAAGCCTATGACAACCCAAGTCCAGCGTCTAGTCTGCTCGCGTGGCTTTCATCAAGTCCGGCGGAACTGCTACTACTGATAGGAGGAGAAGGGGTGAAGGCGAGTTACCTGGCGCCTGAAAACCAGAGCTTTGGGTAGATGGGGCTCATCAGTCTGGGAGGATAGCTCATCTAAGAGAAGGAAAACTCCGATTCCGAACCTCCACTGCCTTGCGGCAACACTCATCCATAGGAAAGGCTAGATGAAAAAAACACTGACATAAAACCAAATGGGCAGACTGTGCTCAATACCCAGGGAAGCAAAGCAGTCTAGGAAGGAAACTCCAGTATCAAACCACCTTTCCTTGAGGCTACTAGAGGTTTGCGTAGGACCAACAACCCTGCCTATTTAAAACAGCAAGTTACAGAAGCATCAACGACAAGCCAAAACCAACATAACATGGGCCAGATTGGGTCTACTTCAAGGGGAACAATGATGCTGTGCAATGAAAGCCGAAAGAAATAGATTTGCCACTTGGAACATCAGAACAATGTATAAAGCAGGAAGAACAGCATAGGTGGCAAAAGTGATGAAGCACTACAACATTTGTCACCTAGGTATAAGTGAGACAAGGTGGCTACAAACAGGACAGCTGAGGCTAACCACGGGGGAAACACTATTGTATTCAGGACACACCGAGGAGGAAGCCCGCCACATCGAAGATGTAGGCCGTATGCTATCACTGGAGGCAAAACGTGCTCTCATCGGATGGACACCTGTCAACTCCCGGATAATAACAGCCAAGTTTAACACCAAGGAAAGTAAGATAAAGTTGAACGTCAAGCAATGTTATGCTTCCACAAATGATGTGACAAGGCAAAGAAAGACGCCTTTTACCAGCAGCTATAGGCAGTCTTGGATAAAACAGGCAAGAAAGGCATGACAGTACTCATTGGCGACTTCAATGCTAAGATTGGAGCTGACAATAAGGATACAGTGAAGTCATGGGCACACAAGGATTCGGCTACATGAATGAGAACGATGAGAGATTAGCAGACCTATGCTAACTTAACCAGCTGGTAAAAGGAGGAAGCATCTTCCCTCATAAAAGAATTCACAAGGCCACAAAGAGATCCTCGGACCAAGTTACAGAGAACCAGATCGAACATATATACATTAACAAGAAATTTAGAAGAGCATGAAAAGATGTCAGGGTGACGAGAGGAGCAGACATTTCATCAGACCACCATCTGCTGATTACGGCATTAAGAGTGCGCCTCAAAAAGTTCAACAACATGACAAACAGGAGGACAAGGTACAAAGTCAGTGCCCTCAAAACTAAGGAAGTGAAGACAGCATTCCATCTCAGGTTGTCAAATAGATTCCAGCTACTATAAGACCAGCTAGAAAACAATGATACCAATATCGAGATCCAATGGCAGCACATCAAGGAAATGTGGCAAGGCACTTGAGAGGAAGTTCTAGGCAGAAGAAAGACTCAGCACAAGGAGTGGATATCTGGTGATACCATGAGGAAACTGGAGGAGAGGAAGGAAAAGAATACAAGCAAGACAAGAACAGGAAAGACAAAAGCTCAGGAGGACTACACAGCCACATATAAAGAAGTTAAGAAAAGCAACAAGAAAGATAAAAGGGATTACATCGACAACCTGTCCAAACAAGCTGAAGAAGCAGCGGGACAAGGAAACTTCAAAAAACTGCATATGATCAAAAAGAAGCTCTCCAACAAATTCCAGCAAACAAACAAGCCAGTGAAGGACAAGAACGGGAAACCTCTCACAACAATAGAAGAACAATTAAAGAGGTGGGTAGAACATTTCGGAGAGCTATTGAATAGACCAACACCAGAAACATCTCCAGACATACAACCAGCCAATACAGACCTTTCGATCAACTGCGACAAGCCAAGAAAAACAGAGATCGGGAGAGCATTTAATAAACTTAAAAATGGAAAAGCGGCAGGGCCTGATGAGATACCAGCAGAAGCCATCAAAGCTGATACAGAGACATCATTAACATCCTTTACCTCTTCAATAAGATCTGGGACGAAGAGAACATTCCGGAAGAATGGAAAGAAGGTATCTTTATTAAGAAGCCAAAGAAGGGAAATCTGAGGGACTGCAGTAACTACATGCTCCTGTCAGTGCCTAGCACAACAGAATACTTCTCGAGGGAATGAAAGAAGCAGTGGACCCAAAGCTCCGTGACCAACAGATCTGGTTTTAGAGCCAACAGATCATGTGCTGACCAGATAGCCAGTCTGCACATCATTATAGAACAATCACTGGAGTGGAAATCCCCCTCTATGTCAACTTCATCGACTATGAGAAAGCATTCGTTAGCGTGGACCGAGAGACATTGCGGAAGATACTGAGGCACAGTGGAGTACCAGAGAAGCTAGTCTCCCGGATTCGAAACACCTACCAAGGCCTGATATGTAGGGTTGCCCATGCTGGCCAGGTGTCTGAGAGTTTCGAAGTCAAGACAGAGTTTGACAAGGTTGCTTGCTGTCACCATTTCTTTTTCTCTTGATCATTGATTGGATCATGAAGACTACCACATAAGGCTGGAACAATAGTATACAGTGGAATCCTGACGCAATTCGACGATCTTGATTTTGCAGATGACCTGGCTCTCCTTTCACACAACCAAAGCAGATACAGGATAAAACGACTCGTCTTGCAACAACTTCGGCAGAAACAGGCCTCAAAATCAACTTGAAGAAAACAGAATTGATAAAGATAAACACCACGTCCAAACACCAGTCACAGTTGGTGGTGAGCACATCAAAGAAGTTTCCTTCATCATAGAGTCCTTCATCTACCAGGGAAGTGTGGTGGACAGACAGGATGGCACAGACCATGACATCAAGTCAAGAATAAGCAAGGCAAGAACTGCATATACCATGTTAAAGGACATCTGGGCCTCAAAGAACATACGTTTTACCACCAAACTGCGGATCCTCAACTCTAATGTAAAGTCCATGATATGGTGTGTTGAAGAGACGTGGAGGTTGACCAAAGCTATCCTGCAGAAGTTCCAGACATTTTACAACACCCATCTTCAACTTCCGATGGCCTGAAAGATCTCCAACGAAGAGCAATGGAAAAGAGCAGGACAGGAACCAATGGACATACAAATAAGACAGAGGAAGTGGGACTGGATTGGACACACACTAAGGAAGTCACCATACAGCACCACACGCCAGGCTCTGACTTGGAATCCTCAGGGCAAAATGAAGAGAGGACGTCCTTAAAACACCTGGAAGTGTGACTCGGAGTCAGAGTTAAAGACACAGGATACCTGGCAAGATGCAGCGAAAGCAGCTCAGAATCGAGTTCGTTGGAGGACTGTCGTCGATGGCCGATATACATGTATGTTCCTCACGGAACGACAGGCCTAAGTTAGTAAGCAAGTAAGTGGATTAGTGGGTTAAACGAACCAGAATTAAACATGTTTTGGTACCATTTTACTGTTCATAAGCTCTTGAAGAATTGTATACGTGCCAATGTCCTTAACTTGACAAATTATTTTATTACTTTGAAAATACAAAGTGTACATCTTAAGATTGTGAATAAGAATAGTGATGATCAAATTTTCAGACAAATCGCTGCAGAAGTTTCAACATGTACTAGTATGTATGGACGAAATATACCTGTAGTACACATACAAATGTGCAGACAGACGGATAGTGCAGGCAGGCAGGCAATACACCCCCCCCTTTAATTCTGTTTGCACGAGGAATAATATTCCCGAATAATATCTTGTTTATAACATAAGATAATATGATTAACTACTAAAACAGTGTATATTATATTGCATTATTAGCTCATAAAATTAGTTGATGGCAATGGACAGCCCAAAATAAATCAAAATTTCTAATATTTATTCCCTAATTTCTTTTTCAATAATTTTCTCTTTTTAAGGGAACACTTGGTTTTTAAGAAGGAAAAAACAAACCAATATACTGAAGATATTTTAATATTTTTTGAAATCTTATTTTCTAGAAAAATCGCATTATTTTGACGACGTAAGAGCAATAGGAGTTTCGGTATAAATTCTATATTGATCATCTATCAAGTTGTGGACTTTGGAACTGTAAAATAGGACTCCTGCAAGGCCTGTCAATAATGGCTCATTATAACGAAATTATGAATTTCAAATTGGCATGGTGTTTTAAAATTAGTACGAGGGCTGTTCAATAAATAATGTCCTGAACTGTACGACATACAATACAGATATCATATGACATCAAACTTGACTTTCTCTTATTATTGAATCTTTAATGAATTTATAACAGTTTATGTGACCACTTTTCATCACATAGTTTCATCTAGTCCGAAAAATCTGACGTTTTCCTGGCTTTTTTTTAACGATTTTGATATTTTAAAATCGTAAAAAAAGCCAGGAAAATGTCAGATATTTCAGACTAAGTTTCATCCTGAGAAGCTGGGGGGAAACAAGGGCTATTCGAGACACTGCATTATAAATGAATGTTAAAGAATCGGTAAACTAGAGTGAAAATAAAAGCTTCATTAAAGCTGCTGTAAAACTTGATAAACATCCCAAAGAAATATTTATTGAAATACGTGACATTTACAGCAACCAATGTCTGTTTATAGACAAATGAGTAGGTGGATTTCAATGATAACAAAATATATAATGGGCATCAAAAATGGGTACCGTCTTTGCCAACAAAAATTATAACAACTTATGTACTGTTCTCCAAATTTCAACAAATAATATTTGATGAGGTATGATTGACTTTAAGACACATAGCAAATTTAATATACCTCATATCGGGAGTAGCTTACACTATTTTAAGAAACGTTTGACGGTAAAAAAGCCTGGTACGCAAAGGTCACCCTATATTTTGAAAAAATCAGTAAAAACGACAGCGTGTACGAAATTCTTAACAATTATTTTAAAATATCAGTAATTGTAGTTATCCACGTATGTTTTATATTCAAACAGATATTGGAACATGAATCTATTGCTTTAAACCCTCAAAACAAAATTTACCATAAGATGTACTTGATAAAAACAGCGAAGGTCTGACAAGAGCAAAGATATACAAGAGCACAAAGACAGGGGTTTTCGGGATAAACAGAAAGTCAATGTTTTTCACATTAACAATATTCGCCAGATCTTTGACCTTTTGACTTGTTTCTATTTCCAAACTTGAAAAAAAACACCTTTCAGAACCAAGAAACAGGTCCAGGAAATCATTGAATCTGCCATTTTCCAGTATACTAAGGGTCATGCCCAAAAATGAGTTCTGAAAGCAATCAGAAATTGGATAAATAATGTTACGGATATGTGTTTTAATTAAAAGAGATTAATAAGTAAAATTATGAAGACTAAATCATTGAAAAGCGTCCTTTGCTTCTTTCTGAGCACCGAGAACATTATTTATTGAACAGCCCTCGTATATTACAGTGATGTATGTGGATGGGTTGTGAAATCCATTCCAATTGCTGCCCGGGCCTTTTACAGTTTTGATCTGATTTCAGTAAATCTTCATCAAACGTATATACATTTGTATTAAGTAAAAAGGGCCATTGAGCAGTCAGGGATCTTTTTCGTGCCAGCACCTACTACGACCTCTGTTTCTCCGGTCTCATCTAAAGGGCCGGTCTCTACGTCCACAACGTAAGGATCATCTCCTTACTTCGCGACTCTAGAGCAGATGCTCACTGGTCAAGAACATAGTGCTGGTAATCTTTCAAGTCCATAGTGTTGCAATTTGAATGTGATGGGAATTTTAAACACTATCGAAGACGTAAGCATAGTCAAAGAAATCGGTCTTGCAATAAACCTGTCATACACGTTGTCTCGTTTCATTCACAACTTCATACAGGGTGTTTCATAATATATGTTACATTTTGAGATCTAATTATTTTTCTTACCTATCATACTTCTATTACAAACTTTATATCAGTTTAAACATTGAATCCTGCATTTTTTGCTCACCTGAGCCGAAGGCTCAAGTGAGCTTTTCTGATCACATTTTGTCCGGCGTCCGTCTGTCTGTCTGTCTGTAAACTTTTCACATTTTTGACTTCTTCTCAAGAACCGCTGGGCCAATTTCAACCAAACTTGCCACAAAGTATCCTTGGGTGAAGGGGATTCAGGTTTGTTCAAATGAAGGGCCACGCCCTCATTCAAGGGGAGATAATTGGGAATTAATGAAAATTTAGTGGCATATTTTAAAAATCTTCTTCTCAAGAACCACTGTGCCAGGAAAGATGAAACTTATGGGGAAACATCCTCAGGTAGTGTAGATTTAAGTTTGTTCAAATCATGACCTCCCGGGGTAGGGTGGGGCCAAAGTGGCCGATTAAAGTTTTACATAGAAATATATAGGAAAATTCTTTAAAAATCTTCTCCTCAAGAATGACAAAGCCATAATTCATCATATTTATATGGAAGCATGTTCAGGTAGTGTAGATTCAAGTTTGTTCAAATCATGACCCCTCGGGGTAGGGCGGGGCCAAAATGGCCGACCAAACTTTTACATAGAAATATATAGGGAAATTCTTTAAACATCTTCTTCTCAAGAATGACAAAGCCATAATTCATCATATTTATATGAAAGCATGCTCAAGTAGTGTAGATTCAAATATGTTCAAATCATGACCCCCCGGGGTAGGGCGGGGCCAAAATGGCCGACCAAAGTTTTTAAAGATATATATAGGAAAATTCTTTAAAAATCATTTTCTAAAAAATAACAAATCCATGATTGGTCATGGGACTACTTTTGGATTTAAACTTTACAATAAAAAGCCATTTTCTACTTTTTCATACCCTTAGTGCTCAGGTGAGCGATGTGGCCCATGGGCCTCTTGTTGTTCCATGTGAAAAAGTCAAGGAAATCATGGTCTTGAAATGATTAAATGTGCTATAAACGTTGATGTCATAATTTGGATATTTCTCGAGATGGACTTGACTAATCCACTCAGTGCTGAATTGTAAGAATTGTAAAGCTGTTTTTATTTTCAGATTATGTCGCTAATATTCATTAAGGTCTTCCGTTTCAGACGGAAGACCTTATAGTGATTCTACTGTTTTTTCTTATTAAGGTCTTCCGTTTCAGACGGAAGACCTTATAGTGATTCTACTGTTTCTTTTTATTATTATTATTATTATTATTTTTTTCCCCTTTTCTTTTTTTGACGATTTCTCAGAGATGACTGGACGGATTCTCATGAAATTTTCAGAAGTGATAGAGAGTCAAAATATCTTTCAACTGCCATTTTCAGTTTTTCAAAAGTCACTTCCGGTCGTCAGATATGTCCGATTTCCGTTTTTTTCAAAAAGATTTTGTCCCAGTCATATCTCAGAAACGGTAAGAGATGAAGACACCAAACTTATATGAGTAATAGATCTTGATAAGTAGGCAAAACCATTTGGGTTAACATTGTCCGCCGTCACTTCCGGTCGTCACAGGAAGTGATCAAAGAAATCGAAAATTTCAACTTTTCTTTTATGAAACTTTTTTTGCATCACATTATAGCATCTTATTTGTAGTTTCCAAAAAATATCAGTCCGACCGGAAACAAAAACGACAACTTCCGGTTATAAGAGAAAAACTGCATATTTTCAGTATTTTTCTTTCCCATAAATATTTCTTATAGATAATTTCTTTTTATTATTATTATTTTTTCCCTTTTTGTTTTGACGATTTCTCAGAGATGACTGGACAGATTCTCATGAAATTTTCAGAGATGATAGAGAATCAAAATATCTTTCAAATGCAGTT
>NW_026927783.1:0-31793 GCF_032062105.1 Saccostrea cuccullata
AAAATTGACAATAAATGGGTTCAAAACCAAAGGTTTTAGTCTTGTTGAATTTACCAGCAAATATTAAATATAAATAAATTTGAAATGAATAAAAAACAATAAAAAAAAAACCCAATAAAATACGGACACATGATTAATATCCAATAAGATTTGAACAGTAACTACCCAAATAATGCTCTCTGTGTGTACATTTTTTTTGTATCCAATAAGCAGTATCCAATAGGACTTGGATTGAGTACCCAATTTTGTGACTCGCCATGAGTTTTTTGGCCCAAATGCGGCAAAACGTAATAATAAAAAAAACGTCACAATCAACGTTACAAAAAAGCGTGAATTTCGCGCACTTGTTAAAATAATTGCAGGATGAATTTAGATTGGATGACTTTTTTATATTAACAAAAATAATAAAAAACTGATCTTTTTTGATTTTATTATTTGAAATTTTTTAGAAAAAAAATTGAGTATATTTAGAGTTATTCCCCGTAGGACTAACTCTTCTTTAGTGTCCGAGTTGTTGGTGTAAACAATCATGGCGTCTTTAGCAATAGGGGATTTAAAACTTATTGAATCACTGGAATGGAAAACTGCACCAACTAAGTGTCAATGCAGTTTCTAATGCAAGTACAATCCCCCCAGAAATAGTAGAAAACGAAGATGAAGAATTTGTAAACGAAATAAATCGAGTGAATGCCCTTTTTTTGGAAACTTGTCAAACAAGTCGGATGTGACCCAGAATATCAATCGGATAAGGCAGAGAGCTCTGACGAAAATGAAAGCGATGAAGAAATAGAAGATCGGGAAAATATAGTACCCATAGAGCAGAGTGAGGTAGATAAAATGAAATTGACCAATTTCAAAAGTTAATTCCAAAACATGCGGTTGTTCTCGACTTACAAAAACCTTAGTATGTCGTCGATTTAGAATTTTTCTTGAATCAGAAACACGTGCCTGGAAATGAACAAGGATGAACTAGATATGATGATTAAAGTGCAATTATTTCACCATCGCCGAAATGACAAAGTGACTAGTGCAAAGAAACATAGATCAAAAGAAAGGGAGAGGATTAGACAAGAATTTTTTTTTAAATGGACATCAAGTGTGTAGAGAAACATTTGCGTTTTGCCATTGGGGTTCCCTTATAAGGATGGACTTGTCATTATATCAGAACTTTCTATAATTTGGATAAACCGGAAGTAAGGCAGTCTAGCAAAATTCTTAGGCACTTGGAGGTATAAAAAACTTTTTCTTTGAAGGGACGGCATTGGAGCGGAACGAAACGGTACATATATTCATAGTTAGTTATAAGTGAACGATTAATGCCCAAGTCTTCTGAAAAAGGGCCCAAAAAACCCCCAAACCCGAATTTGCCTCAAAAGAGTGTCCTACCCTTTTTTTTTTATACATACACATACTAGGCCTATATTTTACATTAACTTCCAGTGCCCTGGCTGGGATATCTATTTTGAGAAAGTTTGTTTGTCGGGTTTAAAAGATTTTGGCTCAATACATGTCCACATGTACTAATTATAAACCTTCAACAGACCTGTGTTATAAATGCCAATCCTATGCAAATACCCTGATTCACGGTGGCAATATCAAAGAAAAAAAAGGAGAACATCTTAGAAATACACTGTTCATGTTGAAAAATCAAAGATGCAGAGGGATTATTACAGAAGGCAATGTGAAGTTTAAAACTAGCTTTTCTGCTTTTCCCAAAATGAGAGAAAACTAGAGGTAACAATTTATTATATGTTTAAGTTTATTGTTTGAAATTAGTTGATCATTTTTTTGCATCTAGCTCTGTTAAATTTGTGATTTTTCTTAATCAATTGGCTATTGATATTTTCCCCGGTCAGCCCATCTGCTCTTTGGGGGGAACTCAACATTACAGTTTTGATTATGCCCAGCAAATACATTATCCACATTATGCGCAACAGGTTGGTCCTTTGTTCTTCAAAACCCCACGGAAATGCCAGTGTTTTGGAATCTTTTCAGAGGGTTCAGGTAATTTTTAAATGTCAGCACAAGATTGCAATAGTCTCATTTTTTTTTTATTTTTAAATACTCTTTTAGTTCATTGATAGGAAACAAAATATATAGATTTATGTACAAGTGTACTGATCAAACAGTTAAAGCATAATATGTAAAATTGAATTTATAAAAGAGATTAAACAGTGCATTTATTTGGCAAATACATGCAACCTGTAAATTTAGAATTACTTTTTTAGAAACGCACCCTTTTAAAGAATGATTAACATTTTTTTGTGAATTTTTATCCAGGATCACAGACATTTTACTTAATTGATGAGTCACAGCATTCTGGAAAGGGGGCAAACTCTGTTGCCAGTATGATTCACCACCATTTTCAACATAAAGGTTATGGAGAAAAGAACTCCATATGGACAACTGCACTGGTCAAAATAAAAACAACACTGTTATTGGGTATGTATTTCCAATCCAACTGTCTATATAACTACCATTTGTGAGGGTGGTATTTTTGCATGTCAAATACATGCATTTTTACATGTAGTACATGTAATGACATACTCTGGCAAAATTATTGTAAATTCATTTGCCGTCTTTTTGAATTTTAGTTTATAATCAAGTTCTATTAGAAGTGCATTTAGCATTTTTTTTAGAGATTTTGTCTCTGCCAAACATAATTTTGAAAGAATGTCTTGTAGATATGGGATGTGGCGAGTTATGACTGGCAGACATATGACCATTAGTTTTCTCTGATGGAGGCAGGCCACACAAAGTTTCACCCCACTGGCACTTTGGGCTCTGGAAGGTGAAATGGCGAGGAACAACTGCAGAGAATTCGAGGAAGTGGCCAAATCTGTTTTTATTCATCTAGGAATAACCAAAATCCCCCAGCTTGTAGAGGATCCCCAGTATCCAGTTATTTTCTATGACTGGAGCATGTTTTAAACATACTTCAAGCCAATACCTCAACTCAAGCAGTATCATCATTTTCGGTATGCATTATATTGCCTGTTTTTTTGGAGCAATTAATTCATTAAAAGTTGGGTTATCACAGCACAATAAATGCACAAAGGGGCATACAGTGTAGATATGTTCAAATTATATTATTGTTTTCATTTTATTTATTTGGGTCAGAATTTCATGACTTAGTAAAACCAGAGATTTTTAGACAAAAAAGTTATCAAAATTTATTAAGTATTTTTTAAATACATGTACATCTTATTATATTATTTTTTTTGAATTGTGGTGTTTGATTGTCATACATTCTTTTATTTTCTTATGCTTGTATAATCTATCCCTCAATTAAAAATTTCTATGTTGTCAAATTAAAAAAATTAGATGAACATCTATACAAAAAAAAGAGCAAACACTTAATACAGATTTTAAGCCCATGTTGACAAATGCAGATGCTTAGTGTAAGGTTATGAAGAATGCTGTTAACATTGAATATTAAAATTTTTTGTATTATGTTGTTAAAAACAGAGAACTGAAGAGAAATTCAAAACAAATTAAATGCCATCATTTATGCAAGTTGAAGTATGACTGTGCTCATTCAATACCTTTTGTTAATTAATGCATTAAACTGTGTAGATAAATATATTAAAAAAAAAAAAAAATGTATATTAACATCTTTTGCAGAATGACACACAAATCCCGGAGTAGTGCATCTACAAAGTTGCTACAGATGAAGAAATAACTGTCAACATCCTAAAAACAAAGATTTCAAGTTTCCAAATATGGATGCTTCTCTTCTAACTGTCATTAAACCATGTGGCCTTGACGCACAGCGACAATGGTATTTATACGACGAGGTAGCCCAAACTGTTCCAGTCATGAGGCATGTCCCCGCCCATGTGTACCCAAAAAAATCAGCCATAAAAGTTGAACAGAAAGTGAAATTAGGAAAAAGAAAAAGGCAAATTAATTTTAACAAAATGAAGTGCTGCCATGGATAATAAGAGATTGATTTTATCAAGTTCTTAAAACTCTTATATTCTGTTGTACTGATTTGATCAAACAATATGTGTTTCGAAATGAAATAACATCAATTTTAAATTGTTACGTTACTTTATTACTTTTATGTAACTTCAAATTGCAGAAATCACCAATCTGAAAAAACAAGATGTGTTTGTGAAACACTATGCGCCCGGTGGCGCCTAAGTTTTAAAAAGCTATTTTTAGCATATAGGTCACAGTCAAGGTCACAAGGTCGTTAACCTTGTTGACATTTTAAATAACTTAATTTAGTGAAGTATCATACTAAATATTAAGTCTCTATCTCTTATGGTTAAAAATTTATTGCGAAGGTTTAAAAGGGCTATTTTTAGCATATAGGACACAATCAAGGTCACAAGTTCAAACACAAGGTCATTGACCTTGGTGTTATTTGAAAGAGCTTAGTTCTGGAATAGATACCAAAATGAAGTTCATCTCTCATGGTTCAAAAGTTATGGTGAAGATTAAAGTTTTCAGACAGACAAGACAAAAACAGTATGCGCCCCTGATATACAAAGCATTCTTGGGTAAAGGGGAATTTAAATTGTTAAAATGAAGGGACATATCCCCTCGCAAGGGGAGATAATCAAGAAAAGACAAAAAAAGGTTTGGGTCATTAAAAAATCTTCTTCTCAAGAACCACTGGGCCAGTAAAGCTGAAACTTATGTGGAAGCATCCTGGGGTAGTGTAGATTCTAAATTGTTCAAATCATGACCCCCGAGGGATTGGCGGGGCCACAGTGGGGAATCAAAGTTTTACTTAGAAATATATAGGAAAAATATTTGAAAATCGTCTTCTCAAGAACCACTGGGCCAAAAAAGCTTAAACTTATATGGAAGCATCCTGGTATAGTGAAAATTCTAAATTGTTCACATCATGACCCCCGGGGGAAGGGCGGGGCCACAATGGGGAATCAAAGTTTTACATAGAAATATATAGGAAAAATCTTTGAAAATCGTCTTCTCAAGAACCACTGGGCCAGAAAAGCTGAAACTTATGTGGAAGCATCCTGGTATAGTGTAGATTCAAAATTGTTCACATGATGACCCCCGGGGGATGGGCGGGGCCACAGTGGGGAATCAAAGTTTTACCTAGAAATATATAGGAAAAATCTTTGAAAATCTTCTTCTCAAGAACCACTGGGCCAGTAAAGCTTAAACTTATGTGGAAGCATCCTGGTATAGTGTAAATTCTAAATTGTTCACATCATGACCCCGGGGAAAGGCGGGGCCACAATAGGGAATCAAAGTTTTACATAGAAATATATAGGAAAAATCTTTGAAAACCCTCTTCTCAAGAACCACTGGGCCAGAAAAGCTTAAACTTATAAGGAAGCATCCTGGTATAGTGTAGATTCTAAATTGTTCACATGATGACCCCCGGGGGAAGGGCGGGGCCACAATGGGGTATTAAAGTTTTATATAGAAATATATAGTAAAAATCTTTGAAAATCTTCTTCTCAAGAACCACTGGGCCAGAAAAAGTGCCAAAAAAGCTTATGTGGAAGCATTTTGGTCTTAAATTATGATCAGTGGGGTAGGGTGGGGATATAAGTACACAACATGCATCTCTCACAAACATATTTATATTACAATCACAAAATACATACATTCCTTACATTCATTACATGCATACATTACATGCATCTCTTACATACATATACTTGTTACTTGATCTTTAACTGGTTCCTATTTTCTCTCATCTATCTCCCTCCTTTCTATCATCTATTTCTTCTTTGTTTTGAGATTTCTCTCATATTTTTCTTACTTTTCTCCTCTTTATCTTATGGATGCCTTGTCTAAATAATTCATTATATGCACACACCGCTATTTAGACTTAGTATCCATGGGCATTTCTTGGTTTCATTTCTCCTGTACTGCTTTTTCCCCCGTCTCTTCACATACATACAAACAGACAGACAGATTGACAGACAATTAGACAGAAAAACTGACAAACATCTATCCATCCATAGATACCAACAGATATACATTCATATGTATCTACAATACATACTTACATAGAGACAGACTAACAGACAGACAGACATGTAACGATACATACATCCATACAAACATTTATAGATACAGACACAGCAACAAACATGCATTTAGATGACACTGCAAGGATCAGACACACAGACAGACAAACAGACAAACAATCAGACAATGAGACACTCAGAGAAACAGACAGACAAAGAGACAAACAACAATCAGACAATGAGACAATCAGACAAACAGACAGACAGACAAACAAAGAGACATGCTATCACACAATGACACAATCACACAGAAAGACAGACAGACAAAGAGACAAACAATCGGACAGGGAGACTATCAGAAAAACAGACAGTCAAAGAGACAAACAGTCAGACAATGACACATTCACACAGACAGACAAAGAGACAAACAATCGGACAGGGAGACAAACAGACAGACAATGAGACAATCACACAGACAGACAAACAGACAGACAGACAAAGAGACAAACAATCAGACAGGGCGACAATCAGACAGACAGAAAGACGAAGAGACAAACAATCAGACAGGGAGACAATCAGACAACCAGACAAACACAGACAATAAGACAAACAGAAAGACTGCCAGACATAGGTATATACATTGATACATTCTCTTGGTCATTCTCTTAATTCCCCACAGCCCCTTTCACTGGGTCCATCTTCCCCTCTCCCTCTCACTCCCTTCCCTACAATTCATACGTACATTACATTCATAACATACATCCATTCTTTACAATCATAACATACATACAGAACATGCATCTCACAAACATATGTACATTACATTCATAACAGGTCCATTCTTTACATACATACAGAACATGCATCTCTTACAAACATACGTACATTACATTCATAGGATAGGTCCATTCTTTACATACATTACATACATACAGAACATGCATCTCTTACAAACATGCATACATTTCATTCATAACATAGGTCCATTCTTTACAAACATTACATACATACAGAACATGCATCTCTTACAAACATGTGTACTTTACATTTATAACATAGGTCCATTCTTTACATACATGCATACATTCATGCATTATGTACATGACATTCTTTACATCATATTCACCACATTAGGAACATTTCACTTTATACATTTATGCATGCATACATATATAACATACATCCATTCTTTACATACATAAGATAGGTATATTCTTTACATACATTACATACATACAGAACATGCATCTCTTACAAACATGTACATTATCATAACATACATTCCATTCTTTATATACATTACATACATACAGAATATGCATCTCTTACAAACATGCATACATTACATTCATAACATAGGTCCATTCTTTACATACATTACATACATACAGAACATGCATCTCTTACAGACATACCTACATTACATTCATAACATAGGTCCATTGTTTACATACATAACATACGTACAGAACATGCATCTCTTAGAAACATACGTACATTACATTCATAATATAGGTCCATTCATAATATAGGTACATTCATATATATCTACAATACATACTTACATAGAGACAGACTAACAGACAGACAGACATATAACGATACATACATCCATACAAACATTTATAGATACAGACACAGCAACAAACATGCATTTAGATGACACTGCAAGGATCAGACACACAGACAGACAAACAGACAAACAATCAGACAATGAGACACTCAGAGAAACAGACAGACAAAGAGACAAACAACAATCAGACAATGAGACAATCAGACAAACAGACAGACAGACAAACAAAGAGACACGCTATCACACAATGACACAATCACACAGAAAGACAGACAGACAAAGAGACAAACAATTGGACAGGGAGACTATCAGAAAAACAGACAGTCAAAGAGACAAACAGTCAGACAATGACACATTCACACAGACAGACAAAGAGACAAACAATCGGACAGGGAGACAAACAGACAGACAATGAGACAATCACACAGACAGACAAACAGACAGACAGACAAAGAGACAGACAAAGAGACAAACAATCAGACAGGGCGACAATCAGACAGACAGAAAGACGAAGAGACAAACAATCAGACAGGGAGACGATCAGACAACCAGACAAACACACTGACAGACAGACATTGGTACTTACATTGATACATTCTCTTGGTCATTTTCTTCATTCTCTAAAGCACCTTTCACTGGTTTTTTTCTGCTCTTTCTCCTTTTTCTCTCCAACTCCCTTCCCTACAATGCATAGATAGATTACATACATTACATAAGTACACAACATGCATCTCTCACAAACATATTTATATTACAATCACAAAATACATACATTCCTTACATTCATTACATGCATACATTACATGCATCTCTTACATACATATACTTGTTACTTGATCTTTAACTGGTTCCTCTTTTCTCTCATCTATCTCCCTCCTTTCTGTCATCTATTTCTTCTTTGTTTTGAGATTTCTCTCATATTTTTCTTTCTTTTCTCCTCTTTATCTTCTCTCATATTTTTCTTTCTTTTCTCCTCTTTATCTTATGGATGCCTTGTCTAAGTAATTCATTATATGCACACACCGCTATTTAGACTTGGTTCCATTTCTCCTGTACTGCTTTTTCCCCCGTCTCTTCACATACATACAAACAGACAGACAGATTGACAGACAATTAGACAGAAAAACTGACAAACATCTATCCATCCATAGATACCAACAGATATACATTCATATGTATCTACAATACATACTTACATAGAGACAGACTAACAGACAGACAGACATGTAACGATACATACATCCATACAAACATTTATAGATACAGACACAGCAACAAACATGCATTTAGATGACACTGCAAGGATCAGACACACACACAGACAAACAGACAAACAATCAGACAATGAGACACTCAGAGAAACAGACAGACAAAGAGACAAACAACAATCAGACAATGAGACAATCAGACAAACAGACAGACAGACAAACAAAGAGACACACTATCACACAATGACACAATCACACAGAAAGACAGACAGACAAAGAGACAAACAATTGGACAGGGAGACTATCAGAAAAACAGACAGTCAAAGAGACAAACAGTCAGACAATGACACATTCACACAGACAGACAAAGAGATAAACGATCGGACAGGGAGACAAACAGACAGACAAAGAGACAAACAATCAGACAGGGCGACAATCAGACAGACAGAAAGACGAAGAGACAAACAATCAGACAGGGAGACAATCAGACAACCAGACAAACACAGACAATAAGACAAACAGAAAGACTGCCAGACATAGGTATATACATTGATACATTCTCTTGGTCATTCTCTTAATTCCCCACAGCCCCTTTCACCGGGTCCATCTTCCCCTCTCCCCCTCACTCCCTTCCCTACAATTCATACGTACATTACATTCATAACATACATCCATTCTTTACAATCATAACATACATACAGAACATGCATCTCTTACAAACATACGTACATTACATTCATAACATAGGTCCATTCTTTACATACATTACATACATACAGAACATGCATCTCTTACAAACATACGTACATTACATTCATAACATAGGTCCATTCTTTACATACATTACATACATACAGAACATGCATCTCTTACAAACATATGTACATTACATTCATAACATAGGTCCATTCTTTACATACATACAGAATATGCATCTCTTACAAACATACGTACATTATGTACATTACATATTATACATACATCCATTCTTTACAAACATTACATACATACAGAACATGCATCTCTTACAAACATTGTACATACATTTATAACATTTACATATTCCATTCTTTCTACATTACATACATTCTTTACATCATATTCACCACATTAGGAACATTTCACTTTACATACATTACATACATACAGAACATGCATACAAACATACATACATACAGAAACATCCATTCTTTACATACATTACATACATACAGAACATGCATCTCTTACAAACATACGTACATTACATTCATAACATAGGTCCATTCTTTACATACATAACATACGTACAGAACATGCATCTCTTACAAACATGTGTACATTACATTCATACTATAGGTCCATTCATAATGTAGGTACATTCATATATATCTACAATACATACTTACATAGAGACAGACTAACAGACAGACAGACATATAACGATACATACATCCATACAAACATTTATAGATACAGACACAGCAACAAACATGCATTTAGATGACACTGCAAGGATCAGAGACACAGACAGACAAACAGACAAACAATCAGACAATGAGACACTCAGAGAAACAGACAGACAAAGAGACAAACAACAATCAGACAATGAGACGATCAGATAAACAGACAGACAGACAGACAAAGAGACACGCTATCACACAATGACACAATCAGACAAACAGACAGACAGACAAACAAAGAGACACGCTATCACACAGAAAGACAGACAGACAAAGAGACAAACAATCGGGCAGGGAGACTATCAGAAAAACAGACAGTCAAAGAGACAAACAGTCAGACAATGACACATTCACACAGACAGACAAAGAGACAAACAATCAGACAGGGAGACAAACAGACAGACAATGAGACAATCACACAGACAGACAGACAAAGAGACAAACAATCAGACAGGGCAACAATCAGACAGACAGAAAGACGAAGAGACAAACAATCAGACAGGGAGACGATCAGACAACCAGACAAACACACTGACAGACAGACATTGGTACTTACATTGATACATTCTCTTGGTCATTTTCTTCATTCTCTAAAGCACCTTTCACTGGTTTTTTTCTGCTCTTTCTCCTTTTTCTCTCCAACTCCCTTCCCTACAATGCATAGATAGATTACATACATTACATAAGTACACAACATGCATCTCTCACAAACATATTTATATTACAATCACAAAATACATACATTCCTTACATTCATTACATGCATACATTACATGCATCTCTTACATACATATACTTGTTACTTGATCTTTAACTGGTTCCTATTTTCTCTCATCTATCTCCCTCCTTTCTGTCATCTATTTCTTCTTTGTTTTGAGATTTCTCTCATATTTTTCTTTCTTTTCTCCTCTTTATCTTATGGATGCCTTGTCTAAGTAATTCATTATATGCACACACCGCTATTTAGACTTGGTTCCATTTCTCCTGTACTGCTTTTTCCCCCGTCTCTTCACATACATACAAACAGACAGACAGATTGACAGACAATTAGACAGAAAAACTGACAAACATCTATCCATCCATAGATACCAACAGATATACATTCATATGTATCTACAATACATACTTACATAGAGACAGACTAACAGACAGACAGACATGTAACGATACATACATCCATACAAACATTTATAGATACAGACACAGCAACAAACATGCATTTAGATGACACTGCAAGGATCAGACACACAGACAGACAAACAGACAAACAATCAGACAATGAGACACTCAGAGAAACAGACAGACAAAGAGACAAACAACAATCAGACAATGAGACAATCAGACAAACAGACAGACAGACAAACAAAGAGACACACTATCACACAATGACACAATCACACAGAAAGACAGACAGACAAAGAGACAAACAAGAGACACACTATCACACAATGACACAATCACACAGACAGACAAACAGACAAACACAGACACACAAACAGACAGACAATGACACAATCACACACAGACAACAGACAGACAGACAAAGAGACAAACAATCAGACAGGGCGACAATCAGACAGACAGAAAGACGAAGAGACAAACAATCAGACAGGGAGACAATCAGACAACCAGACAAACACAGACAATAAGACAAACAGACAGACTGCCAGACATAGGTATATACATTGATACATTCTCTTGGTCATTCTCTTAATTCCCCACAGCCCCTTTCACTGGGTCCATCTTCCCCTCTCCCCCTCTCCCTCTCACTCCCTTCCCTACAATTCATACGTACATTACATTCATAACATACATCCATTCTTTACAATCATAACATACATACAGAACATGCATCTCACAAACATATGTACATTACATTCATAATAGGTCCATTCTTTACATACATACAGAACATGCATCTCTTACAAACATACGTACATTACATTCATAGGATAGGTCCATTCTTTACATACATTACATACATACAGAACATGCATCTCTTACAAACATGCATACATTACATTCATAACATAGGTCTATTCTTTACAAACATTACATACATACAGAACATGCATCTCTTACAAACATGTGTACTTTACATTTATAACATAGGTCCATTCTTTACATACATGCATACATTCATGCATTATGTACATGACATTCTTTACATCATATTCACCACATTAGGAACATTTCACTTTATACATTTATGCATGCATACATATATAACATACATCCATTCTTTACATACATAACATACATACAGAACATGCATCTCTTACAAACATGCATACAATTCATTCATAACATAGGTCCATTCTTTACAAACATTACATACATACAGAACATGCATCTCTTACAAACATATGTACATTACATTCATAACATAGGTCCATTCTTTACATACATTACATACATACACAAACATCAGAACATGCATCTCTTACAAACATACGTACATTACATTCATAACATAGGTCCATTCTTTACATACATAACATATGTACAGAACATGCATCTCTTACAAACATAAGTACAATAAATACATAACATAGTTCCATTCTTTACATACATTACATACATACAGAACATGCATCTCTTACAAACATACGTACATTACATTCATAACATAGGTCCATTCTTTACATACATAACATACGTACAGAACATGCATCTCTTACAAACATGTGTACATTACATTCATAATATAGGTCCATTCATAATATAGGTACATTCATATATATCTACAATACATACTTACATAGAGACAGACTAACAGACAGACAGACATATAACGATACATACATCCATACAAACATTTATAGATACAGACACAGCAACAAACATGCATTTAGATGACACTGCAAGGATCAGACAAACAGACAGACAAACAGACAAACAATCAGACAATGAGACACTCAGAGAAACAGACAGACAAAGAGACAAACAACAATCAGACAATGAGACAATCAGACAAACAGACAGACAGACAAACAAAGAGACACGCTATCACACAATGACACAATCACACAGAAAGACAGACAGACAAAGAGACAAACAATCGGACAGGGAAACTATCAGAAAAACAGACAGTCAAAGAGACAAACAGTCAGACAATGACACATTCACACAGACAGACAAAGAGACAAACAATCGGACAGGGAGACAAACAGACAGACAATGAGACAATCACACAGACAGACAAACAGACAGACAGACAAAGAGACAAACAATCAGACAGGGCGACAATCAGACAGACAGAAAGACGAAGAGACAAACAATCAGACAGGGAGACGATCAGACAACCAGACAAACACACTGACAGACAGACATTGGTACTTACATTGATACATTCTCTTGGTCATTTTCTTCATTCCCTAAAGCACCTTTCACTGGTTTTTTTCTGCTCTTTCTCCTTTTTCTCTCCAACTCCCTTCCCTACAATGCATAGATAGATTACATACATTACATAAGTACACAACATGCATCTCTCACAAACATATTTATATTACAATCACAAGATACATACATTCCTTACATTCATTACATACATACATTACATGCATCTCTTACATACATATACTTGTTACTTGATCTTTAACTGGTTCCTCTTTTCTCTCATCTATCTCCCTCCTTTCTATCATCTATTTCTTCTTTGTTTTGAGATTTCTCTCATATTTTTCTCCTCTTTATCTTATGGATGCCTTGTCTAAATAATTCATTATATGCACACACCGCTATTTAGACTTAGTATCCTTGGGCATTTCTTGGTTTCATTTCTCCTGTACTGCTTTTTTCCCCCGTCTCTTCACATACATACAAACAGACAGACAGATTGACAGACAATTAGACAGAAAAACTGACAAACATCTATCCATCCATAGATACCAACAGATATACATTCATATGTATCTACAATACATACTTACATAGAGACAGACTAACAGACAGACAGACATGTAACGATACATACATCCATACAAACATTTATAGATACAGACACAGCAACAAACATGCATTTAGATGACACTGCAAGGATCAGACAAACAGCCAAACAAACAGACAAACAATCAGACAATGAGACACTCAGAGAAACAGACAGACAAAGAGACAAACAACAATCAGACAATGAGACAAACAGACAAACAGACAGACAGACAAACAAAGAGACATACTATCACACAATGACACAATCACACAGAAAGACAGACAGACAAAGAGACAAACAATCGGACAGGGAGACTATCAGAAAAACAGACAGTCAAAGAGACAAACAGTCAGACAATGACACATTCACACAGACAGACAAAGAGACAAACAATCGGACAGGGAGACAAACAAACAGAGAAAGAGACAAACAATCAGACAGGGAGACAAACAGACAGACAGAAAGATGAAGACAAACAATTAGACAGGGAGACGATCAGACATCCAGACAAACACACTGACAGACAGACATTGGTGCTTACATTGATACATTCTCTTGGTCATTTTCTTCATTCGCTAAAGCACCTTTCACTGGTTTTTTTCTGCTCTTTCTCCTTTTTCTCTCCAACTCCCTTCCCTACAATGCATAGATAGATTACATACATTACATAAGTACACAACATGCATCTCTCACAAACATATTTATATTACAATCACAAAATACATACATTCCTTACATTCATTACATGCATACATTACATGCATCTCTTACATACATATACTTGTTACTTGATCTTTAACTGGTTCCTATTTTCTCTCATCTATCTCCCTCCTTTCTGTCATCTATTTCTTCTTTGTTTTGAGATTTCTCTCATATTTTTCTTTCTTTTCTCCTCTTTATCTTATGGATGCCTTGTCTAAGTAATTCATTATATGCACACACCGCTATTTAGACTTGGTTCCATTTCTCCTGTACTTCTTTTTTCCCCGTCGCTTCACATACATACAAACAGACAGACAGATTGACAGACAATTAGACAGAAAAACTGACAAACATCTATCCATCCATAGATACCAACAGATATACATTCATATATATCTACAATACATACTTACATAGAGACAGACTAACAGACAGACAGACATGTAACGATACATACATCCATACAAACATTTATAGATACAGACACAGCAACAAACATGCATTTAGATGACACTGCAAGGATCAGACACACAGACAGACAAACAGACAAACAATCAGACAATGAGACACTCAGAGAAACAGACAGACAAAGAGACAATTTGGGGGTGACAAAACAATTACTGTGTGCAATGTATGCAAATGTGAATTTAAATACACAACGGGAAGTACTTCCTCGATGAGCAGTGATTTGTGATAATTCAGTATTTCTTTTAAGTAGATTATTGACATGACCAATAATTGAATGTTTCAATTGTTTGAAACAAGATAACTCTAGTCAATAACTATATTTATTTTATTTTATTTTAAAGAAGAAGTTTATTACTTTGTTATTTTTTGTTACATTTAACAACTTGTTCTGTTGAATAAAATGGATAGAAATTTGTGTCAGCAAAATAGTACTTTCTACAATGTCCTTAATCCTTATTATACTTTGATATATATAAAGATGTTTTATTTAAATTCTCAAAATGAAAACCGAACCGAAAAAACCGAAAACCGAAAATTTATTTTCTGAACCGAACCGAACCGAAAAATGTCTGAACCGTGGCAGCCCTAATTTTTAATGTTTTGCTGAGCGGGCATAAAAAAAAATCGATGTTGGACCACTGAGTGAGATGTTGGACCGCTCGGAGAGATGTTGGACCGCTTACGTCACAGAATGGGCGGAGCTTAATCTCATTTTCATTCTTTGGTTTTAAACAGTGACAGATCTAATGTTACATTACGGAATATAGTACAAAATACATGTATGTCAAAAAATATAAAATAAAATGAAAGGTATAACAAAACATTTATTGACAGAGTTCTCGGACAAAATGCATTTTGTCGGCCCCTCGAACCAAACTGTCGGCCTTCGGCCCAACGGCCTCAGGCAGACATTTTGGTTCTTGGGTCCGACAAAATGCATGTTGCCCTCGAACTCAGTCAATAAATGTATACTCTTATTGATAATGATTAATACAGATGGAAGGGTATTTTGTTTAAATGCCTGTGGAAGGAACACTTATTGACATGATTAAAAGGGTTAAGGAAGAGGTGCATCTATCAAGATTTGCAAAAAAAATTATACATATACATGTATCGGTTTTGAAACCAAATAATAACTATTCCTTCATTTCCTCTTGATCGATAGAGAGCAATAAATTACCGGTAAGAGTAAGACGAAAAAGTTCTTTTTGAAATGACCCTAGGAAAAGATGTATTTATTGACATGCTAAAAACAGATGAGGCCAACTTTGGAGATGTACTGATGTTGAATCCATGAATATTGATATCTTTTAGAAATTAACAAGAAAAAAATTATTGAAAAGTACTGGGTAGCATTAATTAAGTTAAAAAAAAGAAAGTATTTTGTTAAAATGCCTATCACAAGGTATATTTTGCTCTTAAACTGTTCAATACACCTTAAGGAAGCTCTAAACACCAACAGAAACTGTTTTTTGGACTCTGAGAAAAATATATCGTATAAAGATATGCATATTGAGACTTTTTCATTCATTTAGAACATAGGGTACGAGCCTTATTTGTGCAGGAAAAATTTTCAAAGACAATGGACTATTTGTGAGCAGAAATCATTGTTGTATATTTACAGTGGGAAAATTGATGAAAATAATTAATTAAATGTCTTACTCTTGGTCTTATATAAAGCTAAAAATGTTTTCATCAATTATACATGATATAATTAACGGTAAATAACGATTTCTGTAATCTTACATCTAAGGGCAGATCACTCTAACTGCATAAAACTACCCAATAAATAAAGCTCTTTATTGTGCAGTGTTTAGAGCGTCCTTAAGGGAGGGTGTCCTAGTATATAATGTTACCAGATATGAGCAAGTTGATAACATAGCCTAGTGGGAAGGCTTCAGGGTCAAAAAGAAGCATTTTCAATCGCTGAACTTTATAGATAAGGTCTGTTAGATAGTTAATTTAAGGTGTTGATCTTGGGAGCCTCAAAAAATAAGGTTTCTGAACAATAATAAAGTAAGTGTTACACAGGGCCCGGTGATTCCCTTAAAGCTGATGGGGACTCTATATACAAGATGACAATAGAAGTACAGGGGGGCAGGTTTCTATCTGTGACATAATTAGAATGTCTAGTGGTATATATCTTACGTCCCTGTTAAACATCTACTTTCAGTTATATTCGATGATGATTAAGATGGTTAACTAGCATGTTGAACACACCTGCTTTGACCAAAAAGATTATTTTGTGATTCAAACTTCTTGCATATGATCCCACAATTGTAGAAAAATAGTCTTGAAACAAGATATGTTTGTGAAACACTATGCACCCGGTGACGGCAAAGTTTGAAAAAGCTATTAATAGCATATAGGTCAAGGTCACAAGCTCATTGACCTTGTCATTTGAAATAACTTAATTAGTAGAGAATGCATACCAAATATTAAGTCTCTATCCCCTATGGTTCAAAGGTTATGGTTTAAGTTCGAAAAAGCTATTTTTAACATATAGGTCACAAGTCAAGGTAACAAGGTCATTGACCTTGAAGTCATTTGAAAGAACTTAATTAGTGGAGTATGTACCAAATATGAAGTCTCTATCTTTCATGGTTCAAATGTTATGGTGAACTGGTTCCTGTATGAATTTTAAAGGCAGATTCCGCCTGGAATTTGGGTGGAATTGAGCAGGAATTGGCAAATTCCGGGCGTACTTGAGGCGGAGACGGAATTTTCAAAGAGTTACGCCTCAGTAGAAGAGACGTCTTACAGGCGTCATTTGTAATTTCCGGGCGTCAATTGGCAAGTTCA
The DNA here is from genome assembly GCF_032062105.1 of Saccostrea cuccullata. NCBI lineage: Eukaryota > Metazoa > Mollusca > Bivalvia > Ostreida > Ostreidae > Saccostrea > Saccostrea cuccullata. Next base: position 18,084 of record NW_026927783.1, read on the forward strand.
GATTTTCCGGGCGTAAAATGGCAGGAAAATAGAAACAAAAATTACGCCTGGAACTTTCAGGAGAAGTAAAAGCCTCTGATTGGTCAATTTAATTATCAATTAAGGGTCATTTCAGATAGGAGGTTAAGTTTGAATTTGATCATGAAGGAGGGAGTTTAGAATGAGTGAAACAGGAAATGCAGATATCTCAATGTTAAGGCTTTTACACTTCTTGAGGATGACACAGTGTCTGCTGGTAGGTGTGATCATGAATATCTAGTACCTATTTGAGTAAATTTGATTATGATTATGTACAATGATAGTTATAACTGGTTGACCCTAAAATTACTTTAGATATTTGAGTTTGTCCTTGCACACATTCTGAGAAATATCAGTCTGATAGAGGCTGCAGTGAGAATCTAACTGTAAACTGCTGAGTAAATGAAGAATTGTATTCAGTCAGTAACTAAAATATTTCAATATAATTATTGAAGTGAAAAAATGTACAGGTATTGTAAAAAAGTTTAATTCTAAATACACACTCAATCATGGTGGTCGTGTTTTAGTGTAATACACAAAATTCATGTTATTTTTCTATACTTGTTAATGATATATGTTAATGACCTGTCATTATGTTTTCTTACAGTTCAAAAAGCAAAATTTTTAGCTTTAACATTGTAAATCATAATCTGAATGTTTTTCTTTGTTAACATGGTAAATATATAGGTTTTTAGGTCACATAGTATTATATAATAATAAGGACATTCCAGGCGTAATTCTATTCCAGGCGTCATTTTAGTTTCCAGGCGTAATTTTTTTACGGGCGTCATTTATTTTTCCGGGCGTAGCTCATTTGCATTTTTCGCCTCAAATTCCTGCCCATTTACGCTTGGTTTCCGCCTAAGTTACGCCCGGAACCTGTGTATCACCATATATGTAGAGAGACAAATTGACGCCTCTCCAAGTACGCCTCAATTCCCCCTATATTCCAGGCGGAACATTTCGTACAGGCCCTGGTTAAAGTTTACAACAGACAGTCAAACAGACAGACAGAGAGGACAAAAACAATCTATTGATCCGGGTGCATAAATATAATAATTTAAAGTAAAGAAGGCCATAATTGGAACAGCATATTATAATGATTGTGCATGTCTGACTGGCAGGTCATCAAGTAACACACTGGTAGATAAACAGTGCAACCCATTATCTCAGGCCATGGATCGGGGTCCGCTTATACAGCTGTAGCTCTCTTCTACCCGTGGTTGCTAATGCATAAGTTCATAAACTGTGATTGGGTATTGAAAGGTCATGTCAAATTTCATTTTCTGAGTATGCTATACTTGCATTGGTCAATAATTTAATGAGCTACGAAATATTCTCTACTCATATAACCATGGCCAGAATGGGACAGAATCGTACATTTTGGCTGTGGTTTGCAACGCTGAATGAGATGCAGAATCTCTGGTTATACTTCAAAATTAGAACAACTCATTTCCAAGTCCCACGGTGAGATTCGAACTTGTGATAACTCGACAAGGCACTATTGTGTTTTTTCCAATCCCCTTTAGAACTGTCATTGCTTACAATGTAGAGGAAAGAAAATTGATGTAAAGGTCAAGGTCACTTTAAGATTTACACTTTGGTTTTCCAACCAATATCTATGAAAAAATCCTCAAATGACCTTTAGTAATCTCATGGGGTCAAGAGGCTGCAATTTAATACATGTACTGTAAACCAACTTTAATTTGTGATGGCCTTATTTCGCGATTTATCAGGGGGTTAACTAGTTGCTACTAGTAATTTTCATGATCAAGCCTTTTTGAATCTGATGTTAATAAACACAGAGACTTTAAGTACCAGTTTGCGGTGAGAAATATTCCCGATGAGGAACCTCGCGAAAATTTCTCACACGAAAAGAAAAGTTGGTTTACTGTAAGTATCAAGTTTTCATTCAGTGACTCACAGTCCATTTCTTTAGCAACAGATCCTTAGCTCTACAGTGATGGACGAGTAATAAACTGCATGTATGTAAGTATAACATGTCAAATTGAAATTATTTAAATATTGCTTTTGATGTCTAATTTAAAGAAAAAGCCAAGCAAAATTATCTTTGTCAATTGTAGGGCAAATTACAGGTATACTGACAATTTCTTTTGATAATTATATTTCTTTTTAATTTCTTTTTCAACTTTCATGATGGACTGTTTCAACTGTAAAGTGTCAACTTGGATCCAAATGGTATTTTTAGGTAGGTGTATGTAAATTATTCCCAAATTTTCTCTCTTAAAAGCCACATGATTGAGGCATATTCTTTTCTTCTCTGATCTCAAGTTTATGTCCAAGCATTATTTATCATTTTATGATCTTAGGAGTAATCTCCCCTGTTCAAAATTTGAACTATGGTGGAGATACATCTGCAAGACCATCAGCAGAGAGTTTGAACACCTGTATACCAATATTTCTACCAATCACCTCTGTAACCTTTGCTGTGTTCATCAGACAGGTAAAAAAAATTTTGAAATCATTTTAATAAACATGTACTGTAAAATCAAATATTTTTGTGGGGTCAAATTTTTGTGGTTTTAGTAAAAACTCTTGGTTCGTTGGGATTTGAATTTGTGAATAAAGAATTGTTGAGTAGTCATGCATGTAACATTTTACATTTCGTGGTGGACATGAATTCATGGGTCTCTTTATACCTCAAAAATGATGAAAATTAAACCCCCAAGAAAATTTGTGACTTCATAGTAGTAAGAAAAGAAGAAGATATTTAGACTTCCTGTTTTAAGAAAATGTCATATTTTACTTCCACAATGATATATTGTATAAATCATCCCCATGGGGGCAATTGAAAAAACGTATTGCCATTTAAATTAGCTAGCAATTAATACCTGTTATCTAATGTGTATTAGATTAAAATTTCATAGAGTCATGTAAATTGCCTATATAGCATCTATGCCCCACTATTTACAATTAACAACTTAACTTTTTATGCATTAAATTATCATGTACAAACATAATGATCGTTTCTTTTATAATTTTGTTGTTGTTTTAGATGAAGATATCTATTATGCCCTTCACAACGAAGGCTCCAACAGATTCACAATGAGAAAGCTCTATGTACCCAATATTCAGTAAGTGCATGTGCAACTTTATGTCTTCTTCTTTTAAATTTTCTAATACAATGTATATGTAGTGCAGTTATTTTTGGATTTGATTATTAATTTGCCTTATTCACTGATTCAGACTTTCGGAATAAGTCTTCCATTAACTTGATAATTTGGTCCTTCACAAACTATTTCAGACCTCTAACTGCCGGGATATCCAATAGAATCCCCGCTGCTACACAAGGACCAATAGACTACAGAGTGGTACACAGCAGTGAAGTTTACCTGCTCATCTGCTGTTTTTGGAGTGTACATGAAAACTTGCTTGTAGAGATTTTTACACTCCTAGGTTGTGACCAGCCTGCAGACTTTCCACTTTCCATTTGTGGTAATTCTAGCTGGATAGTGCTTTAATCTGATTGGTTAAACATTCAAGTGATGGATGTGACATTTCATTGGTGATTCTAGCTGGAGAGTGTTTTAATCTGATTGGATAAACATTCAAGTGATGGATGTGACATAACAGTGGTGATTCTAGCTGGAGAGTGCTTTAATCTGATTGGATAAACATTCAAGTGATGGATGTGACATTTCATTGGTGATTCTAGCTGGACAGTGCTTTAATCTGATTGGATAAACATTCAAGTGATGGATGTGACATAACAGTGGTGATTCTAGCTGGACAGTGCTTTAATCTGATTGGATAAATATTCAAGTGATGGATGTGACATTTCATTGGTGATTCTAGCTGGACATTCCAGTCTGTAAGGATGATTATAGTCAGTATTGTACATATTTTACAGGTATGTGTTCTCTGATTAAATAGGCTTAAAGGATTCACAGCAAAGCAATGATTTAATGACTCCAAAGGAATTGACCTTGAGAGGTATAAAATTAATAAATGTCCATCACTGAAACTGCAATGAATTCCTGTGGATTCTGAATTATATGTTGGAGGACTGGAAGTTTGAACTGATGATTGCAGCTCCAGTACTTAAGAAAACCTTCAAAGAGACCAAATTGATTTTCAGGTATGAAGTGCATAAATGTGTTATTTTTATTAGCTCACCTGAGCCGAAGGCTCAAGTGCGCTTTTCTGATCAAAATTTGTCCGTTGTCTGTCGTTGTTGTCGTAGTCGTTGTCGTTGTTGTCATCGTAAACTTTTCACATTTTCATCTTCTTCTCAAAAACCACTGGGCCAATTTCAACCAAACTTGGCACAAAGTATCCTTGGGTGAAGGGGATTCAAGTTTTTTTCAAATGAAGGGCCATGCCCTCTTTCAAGGGGAGATAATTATGAATTAGAGAAAAATTAATGGCATTTTTTAAAAAATCTTCTTCTCACGAACCACTGGGCCAGGAAAGATGAAACTCATGTGGAATCATCCTCAGGTAGTGTAGATTAAAGTTTGTTCAAATCATGACCCCCGGGGGTAGGGTGGGGCCAAAATGGCCGATCAAAGTTTTACATGGGAATATATAGAAAAAATCTTTAAAATCTTCTCAAGAACCACTGGGCCAGGAAAGATGAAACTCATGTTGAATCATCCTCAGGTAGTTTAGATTAAAGTTTGTTCAAATCATGACCCCCGGGGGTAGGGTGGGGCCAAAATGGTCGATCAAAGTTTTACATAGGAGTATATAGGGAAAATCTTTAAAAATCTTCTTCTCAAGAACCAATGAGACAGGAAATATAAAAGTCATGTGAAATCATCCTCAAGTAGTGTAGATTCAAATTTGTTCAAATCATGATCCCTGGGGATAGGGTGGGGCGATAATGGCAGTTAAAAATTTTACATAGGAATATATAGTAAAAAAATTTTCAAAATCTTCTTCTCAAAAACCGCTGGGTCAGGAAAGATGAAAGTTATGTGGAATCATCCTCAGGTAGTGTAAATTCAAGTTTGTTCAAATCATGACCCTCTGGGGTAGGGTGGGGCCAAAATGGCCGATCAAAGATTTACAAGGGAATATATAGGAAAAATCTTTAAAAATTTTCTTCTCAAGAACCATTGAGACAGGAAGGATAAAACTCATGTGAAATCATCCTCTGGTAGTGTAGATTCAAATTTGTTCAAATTCTGATCCCATTCCCCAGGGCTAGGGTGGGGCCATAATGGCCGTTAAAAGTTTTATACAGGAATATATAGGTAAAAATCTTTAAAAACTTCTTCTCAAGAACCACTGGGCCAGGAAAGATGAAACTCATGTGGAATCATCGTCAGGTATTGTAGATTCATATTTGTTCAAATCATGCCCCCCGGGGGTAGGGTGGGGCCAAAATGGTCGATCAAAGTTTTTCATAAGAATATATAGGGAAATCTTTTAAAATCTCCTTTTCAAGTATTTCAAAACCATGATTAGTAATATTTATATGGAATCATCCTCAGGTAGTGTAGATTCTAGTTTGTTCAAATCATGGCCCCCTGGGGGGTTTAGAATTAAGCCCCCCCCTCTAACATCAGTAAATTTTTATTTCTGATCTGATATTTGCTTTTTCCTAGCCGGTGTGCTCAGGTGAGCACTGTGGCCCCTGGGCCTCTTGTTTAATTTTTTAAGCTATTAGTAAAATGCGTTGACAATCAAATCTTGACCATTGAGCAGTGAGTGTCATTTTTTTGCTTGATCACTTGATCAAAGTTTTGACACCTGTACCTGTACCCGTATTTCTACTAATTACCTCTTTAACCTTTGTTGTGTTCATCAGACAGGTAAAAAAAATCAAAATAATTTTGTAATTGTTTAAAAAACAAAATATTTACGTGTACAGGATATCCCCTGTATACAGAAAATGCCACATTTTACTCATACAATATTATTAATCATTTATTACATACCTTCCTTTTATACACAGTTGAATAGAATCATTGCATGCATACCATAGCAACAATTTATTCAAGAAAGTTTATAAGCTAAAAAATTGAAAAATATGTGTTAAATTCAAATTTCATATATTTAAATTAAATACACAGCATCATCCCCCTTACCTTCACAGTCTTCCAAATTGTTTTTTATGCCCCCCTTTGAAGAAGTGAGGGCATATATAATTTGCTTTGGTTCTGTCTGTCAGTATAAGTCTGTCGTCGGTCGGTTGGTCGGTCTGTCAGTCCACTATCAGTTTCCGTTCATTTTCTTCACAGAGGTTGCACATATTGAAATGAAATTTGGTATACAGATTTATCATAAGAATATTTAGGTCAAATTTGATTTTGGGTACGATCGGGCCATTTGGACAGAGTTATGCCCAATTGTAACTTATGACTTAGAAAGATTCCAATTATTTGGCCGAGAGGGGGCATAAATGTTTTACAAACATCTCTTATTGATTTTGGATCTGTTAATGATTTTTTACTGTAATTGTCTTTAGATATTTTATTGTACAGCTGATATCTTTTAGATCTATTATTTTCTTTGAGATTTATATTTGAATAGTTTTTATATATATATTTTATATATAGGTAATATTGCCTATTTGTTGTTGTTGTTTTAGATGATGGACCACTCTACTTTCTTTTACAACAGGTGCCCCTACAGATTCACAAAGTTCCAGTGTTGAGTTTCCATGACCCTCTATTCAGTAAGTGAACAACTTTATATATTTTACTTTTTAGATTTGATTTTAAATATGCCCTATTCACAGATGTAGAAATTTTTATGAACAAGAAATGGTTAATTCTATCGAGCTTACATGGTCCTAAAGTCAAATTTATACAGTATTTTGACAGACATTTGTCTTCTTCTGTAATGTTTAATTCAAAGTCATTCAAAAATACGAAAGGTTTCCACTTATTGCTTTCAGTCCATAACAGAAAAAAGAATAAAGTTGACATAACTTTCCGCATTGTCCTTGGAAGCTGCAGCTTACAATAGAGCCAACAGCTACAGACATAGCCCACGTCATCAGAGGTAAGTCTCCTGAGTAGTGTTGTAGCAATTATCATCGTCCATAGTCTGTCCTGTATTGAAGCTTTAGGTCCAAAGCAAATCTTCTCTGCATGGATTCTCTAATGGCTTTGGTTCTTCCCGGAAATGTGTTATACTGCTGAATGGAGCCTATAATAATAGCAGTCTGTTTTTTTTTTAGAGTCAAAGAAAGTCTTTAAGGTTTTCAATCACGTGTCCTTGTTTTTCAGATGCACAAGATGCAGCGGCACTGTCTCCATCACTAGTGAAATGGAAAATAACTAGTGGACATTGACGGTCATTTTGAGGCCTAATTCTCTTGATCTCCAACAGTAGTCTCTGGAGGAATCATGTTGCAGTGCAGTCTTGGTGTCCTGAGCAGGTAACTTTCTTTTCTTTGTTTCTCAGGTGTGCGCCTTTCTCCCACAAAACATTGACACAACATTTTTCCTCTGAGTTAAATTTTCAATTATGGTATAAGTCACTTGGGTGGAAGCTTGGAATGGAGTTTCCTAAATGGCACTGAAAGTGGCATTAATGTACCAATCATATCCTTACGCTCTGATGGGGGAGAGTATCAAGTAGCCCACAGGCATCTTTCTCTGCTCTGAGGGAGGTAACATAAGGTAAACATTTTTATGCCCTCCTAATTGAAGATACGGGGGTTTATAGTTTTTAGCTCACCTAAGCCGAAGGCTCAAGTGAGCTTTTCTGATCAAAATTTGTCCGTTGTCTGTCGTCGTTGGCGTTGTTGTTGTCGTCGTTGTCGTTAACTTTTCACATTTTCGACTTCTTCTCAAGAACCACTGGGCCAATTTCAACCAAACTTGGCATAAAGTATCCTTAGGTGAAGGGAATTCAAGTTTGTTCAAATGAAGGGCCACACCCTCTTCCAAGGGGAGATAATTATGAATAAGTGAAAAATTAATGGCATTTTAAAAAAATCTTCTTCTCAAGAACCACTGGGCCAAGAAAGATGAAACTCATGTGGAAGCATCCTCAGGTAGTGTAGATTCAAGTTTGTTCAAATCATGACCCCTAGGGGTAGGGTGGGGCCACAATGGCCGATCAAAGTTTTACATAGGAATATATAGGGAAAATCTTTAAAACTCTTTTTGTCAAGAACCACTGGTCCAGGAAAGATGAAACTCATGTGGAAGCATCCTCAGTAGTGTAGATTCAAGTTTGTTCAATTCATGACCCTCGAGGGTAGGGGGGGCCACAATGGCTGATCAAAGTTTTACATAGGAGTATATAGAGAAAATCTTTAAAACTCTTTTTGTCAAGAACCACTGGTCCAGGAAAGATGAAACTCATGTGGAAGCATCCTCAGGTAGTGTAGATTCAAGTTTATTCAAATCATGACCCCTGGGGGTAGGGTGGGGCCACAATGGCCGATCAAACTTTTACATAGGAGTATATAGGGAAAATCTTTAAAAATCTTCTTCTCAAGAACCACTGGTCCAGGAAAGATGAAACTCATGTGGAAGCATCCTCAAATAGTGTAGATTCCAGTTTGTTCAAATCATGACCCCTAGGGGTAGGGCGGAGCCACAATGGCTGATCAAAGTTTTACATAGGAATATATAGGGAAAATCTTTAAAAATCTTCATCTCAAAAACCACTGGTCCAGGAAAGATGAAACTCATGTGGAAGCATCCTCAGATAGTGTAGATTCAAATTTGTTCAAATCATGACCCCCAGGGGTAGGGTGGGGCCACAATGGCTTATCAAAGTTTTACATAGGAATATAAAGGAAAAATCTTTATAAAAATCTTCTCAAGTACTTCAAAGCAATGATTAGTGATAGTATAGGAAGAAAATGTTTTTAAAGAATCTTTTTATCAAGAACAGCTAAGTCATATGCTGTAATAATATGAAAGCATTCTTAAGTAGTATTAAATTCAAGTCCCCCCCCCCACCTTTAATAAACTTTTCAGTTCTGATCTGATTTGTGTTTTTTCCTACGATTTGCTCAGGTGAGCGATGTGGCCCCTGGGCCTCTTGTTGCTTTGTCCATCCGTCCGTCTGCCTAGCTGTCTGTTTGTCCACAAAAAATCTAACCTTGCCTATAAGTCTTTTGACTGTGTGGGACTATGGTTTTCATATTTCACAGGTGTATTCGTTGTGACAAGACCTTTTTTTTGCGTACAACCAGATTTGACCTTGACCTCAGAGTTTGACACACTTTTACACAAAAATACCAAACTTTTACTTTAGCTGTAACTTTTGAACAGTTGGTCCTAGGACTTTCATACTTTACATATGTATTCTTTGTGATAAGTCCTTCTGTTCAATACCAACAAATTTGATGTTTTAACCTTGACCTTGGAGTTTGACCTATTTTTTAAAAAAAAAATAACTTTTGACATAACTTTTGAGGGGTTATGGTTGGCTTTTATACTTAACAATTATGTAATCCTTGTGATGAGACTTTTCTTTAAAAACCAACAACTTTGACCTTGACCCTGGAGTTTGACCTACTTTTAAAAAACTTTAACCTTGGCCATAACTTTTTAAGAATTTGGGCTACAGTACGGCTTTCAAACTTAACATAATGTAATCCTTGTAACAAGTCCTTTCTTTAAAAACCCATGGCCAACAACTTCGACCTTGACCCTTTTAAAAGGTTTGACCAACCTTTTAAAAACAGGCTGTGCTAGGGCATTAATATTTCACATTGTATTTCTTTTTAGAAGGACTTACTTTGGGTACAAACATATTTGATTTTTATTTTATCTAGAAAGTTTTAACCTTCGCTATGTTGCCATACTAGGGCACAAGTGTTTCACAAACACATCATGTTGATTAAGTTCTTGCATGTTCTGCATTATTTTTTTCATTATAGTTTTGTTCATGTCTGTGATAATTTTCCCTACTTTGTTACAGGTCTGTTGCCTGTTTGCCAATGATGCTGTTTTAACATTAGCACCAATAAGCCATGCCTACCCTCTACTTGTGGTACCCAAGTGACCAACAGCCATGGTCACATTTAGCTGTGCAACGTACTCTGTGACCCCTACCAGATCTTCTCACCTCTTTGTATAGCTTTTCTCGGTGAATGGTATATTGACACTCCTTACATCTGATGGAAAAGATCCATGCCAGGTTTTTCTCCTGATGCTGATTCCAGTCCAGTAAATGGTCATTACAGTTTGGAAACTTTTGTATTAAGTTTTCTTTAAAAGAAATATTCCTCCACTTAGCAGTCCTTTCTTGGTGAAGGACTTGGTATAATTTTCATCTCACCTGAGCTTTTAGCCAATTTTAACCAAACTTATTACAAAGGATTCATGGGTAAATGGGAGTTTGAGTTATAAAAATGAAGGGCCAAGTTCCATTGCAAGGGGGAGATAACAGAGAAATGACAAAATAGGTGGGGTCATTAAAAAATCTTCTCCTCAAAAACCACTGGAAAAACTGAAACTTATGTGGAAGCATCCTGTGGTAGTGTAGATTCTAAATTGTTCAATTTTTTTATCATGACCCCCAGGGGTATGACAGGGTGACAATAGGGAATCAAAGTTTCACATTGAAATACATAGGAAATATCTTTTAAAATCTTCTTTAGAACTACTGGGCCAGAAAAGCTGAAGCTTATATTACCTGAAAGCATGCTGGGATAGTGTGGATTCTAAATTCTTCAAATCATGGTGTAGACATGGCCACAATAGAGAATCAAAGTTTTGAATCTAATTTTATTGAAAAAATCTTTTTGAAAAGTATGTTGAAGCAATCTGGAACAATGTAGATTCTAAATTCTTAAAATCATGACACCAGGGGTAGGGTGGGGTCATAACAGGTATTACAAGGTGGAATATAGTAAAGAAAAGCAATTGGCCAAAGTTACTCAGGTGAGAAATGTGGCCCATGGGCTTCTTGTTAGTGTGAGGCATCTAACACAGCTTCCATCTAGGAGTCTACAGGCCCAGGACTGCAATTGGCCCGAGTCGTAGAATCTTCATCTCACTGCTTGAGTTTCCTGGTGGTTCCTATATTATGCTTGAAGAGTTTTCTCCTATTTTTCATCCCTTAGGGACAAAAATAAATTTTGATGCTTTGGGATTTAAAAAATATAATTGCTAATATACATTTTTTGTAAATTTTATTCAATTTTTATTAACTTTTAGTTGTCTTAAACATCTTTCTCAACAATTAAGCCACTCAAATTTATGTGAATAAGATTCAATCCGTAGTGAAATTTACATTCAAGTTTGATCAAATCATACAAAGGGGGTTTTGCTGGGGATTGGAGGCCACAATCAAAATTTCATATACCTGGTAGAAATATATCTCTTTCTCTAAAGAACAGATTTTAGATTTAGATCTGTTCAAATCATGACCCCTAGGGTAGGTGTACGTTTTACAAGTGAGTCATGTGAAAAAAATTACTCCAATGTGGACAGAATATTTAATTTTTAGGTCACCTGAGTAAACTCAGGTGACCTATTGCTATCTGTTTTCGTCCGTCGTCGTTCGTCGTGCGTTAACATTTGAACATTTTCAGCTTCTTCTCTGCAACCACTGAACCAATTTCAACCAAATTTGACACAAAGCATCTATGGGTGAAGGGGAACAAAAATTGTGAAATTGGGGCCAAAACCACTAAAATTAATGCAATCTTTAAAAATCTTCTTCTTTACTTGGACATCAAGCAGCATGATTGTAATCAGCAATGAGTCCTCTACCAAAATTATGAAATTCAAATCAGAGGTTCTAGTGCTAGGGTGGGGCTAAATAAAAGTTAGTGAAAATGCATTATTTCTTTGAAAATCTTCTTCTCTTGGGTATTAAATAAAACAACTAAGTACATAGTTATGATGAGCAATAGTGCCTCTACCAAAATTGTGAATTTTATGGCCCCAGGGTCAGGGGTTCTGGTGTTAGGGCGGGGCTCTATTGATTATATAGTGAAAATACATGAATTCTTTGAAAAATTTCAAATAAACTAATTAAGTACATAGTTATGATAAGCAAGAGTGCCTCTACCAAAATTGTGAATTTTATGGCCCCAGGGTCAGGGGTTCTTGTTTTAGAGTGGGGCTCTAATGATTATATAGTGAAATGCATGAATTTGAACATCTTATCCTTTGCTCCTGGTTAATATGCTAATGATCTAATTACATATTTAAGGCCAGGATTTATTTTATTTTCAGACCCCCCGCTCAAGGTTTTGAATTTTCAGAAAAAAATAAAACAATTTTTTTCTTTCCGATGTCAAATTTGGTAGAGATTTCAAATTTATGAACTCGCACTTCCGGTTTTGCAATGAAACGGTGGGTAAATATAAGATCTGAGAAGATATCTTGGTTTAGTGTAAAATTCATCGATAAGAAAAAATTACGTTCAAAGGACAAGTAAAATGTGGCACAAAATGCTGGTATTTAATTTTCAAAAGTAACTGTAAATTATTTTCCTCCCCAGGTTTTAAACTGCCCGTGGTAGCTATTGCATATTACCAGGGACATTGTTTAGGTCTCTGTTATAGCTTACAGTCTAAGCACCATTCTTCAGAAAAGGGTTGCTTATGCATCAGATGTAATGAATAAAACTATGGGAGAAGTGAAGTCCATTTGAGGAAGAAATAAACAATCTAGAAATTAAAAAAAATTTCCTATTAAAAGGCAAGAATATACAACTATAAACAGGCAGGTAGTATCATTTGTATCAGCCAGAAAAATTATTTTACACTTAATTGAAAAAATGTTGACCCTACTCCCCAATACTCCCTGTCTGTTTTATGATAGGAATTATAATTTTAGGCAAATAAATTTTAGAACAATGTCTACACATTCACCTAACACATATTAAAAAAATATATATTGAAAGACTTTTAAAGAATTGATTTTTTAAAATATTTTTTGATCAACATCACAAAATTTATATAACTGGCCCAAACTGACAGATGATGAAATAAGCAATTAAATGTTCTACTTTCCTATTTGTAAGCATTATGTTTCCAGTGGTAAGGAGCCTATTAGGTTTTGTACAAATGTTAATAATTGATTTATCAAAAAAAAAAATCACAATGGGACTTTTTGAAGGTTCATAACTAAACCTAAACATAAAAAAAAATGCTGGCCTTTAAATAATGAAGAAAGGGGCCTCTTTCAAAATAGATAATTTCAGGGCTGCTGACGAAAAATACTTTGACTAATAAAATAAATTAATGCTTTGAAATCTGCCCTTTGATAAGCAATGGTGCCTCTTTCAAAATTTGTGAATTTCATGGCTTTTGGCTTAAAAACGAACCAAATACAATGTGGAAACAATTTTTAACATATACGAGGGGTGATAACAAAGTTCGCGAACTATCTCTATATCTACAAAACCACAATTCAGATTAGAATGAAATTCGGTACACAAATAGTCATACACAAGGTCTATAAATAGCATATGCTGAATAAAATTTTTTTCCTTGTTTGTGACATCACAATGTGAAAATGACGTCACTATGTAGGTCACTTGTGACGAAAAACAACTTTCAACAAACGATTGTACAATTTATTGTATATAAATGACTGCAGTTTCAAATAATAATTTGTACACAGTTTATTGAGATAAATGAGTTCCTATAAATTCAATTAATGATTGGATTGATCGTTTTAGTGAAGGAAGGCAGATGGTTAAAAATGATACTTGTCATCTTGTCCAGTGAAAGCAAGTTTGAAAAGATATGTATTTTTAATTAAGCAATTTGCTATCAAAGACTTCCAATTA